>NC_056739.1:1073681847-1073981847 GCF_019279795.1 Protopterus annectens
AATTGTACTCACTTCTTGATAGATTTTTATGCCTAAATATTTTAGTTCTTTTTCTTCTCAATTATATTTGTATTTACCATTACACTTACTTGCTGGTAATTTAATACTAAAGTTTCAGTTTTACTATTATTAAATTTCAGGAGTGATTCTTCTTGAAACTTTTCAATCACCTCATCTATTTCTTTTGATTGAATAATTTAAATCTCATATATTTAGCTAAATGTTATCTGCAAAAAGCTGTATTTTAGAATGACAATCCCTATTAATTGAGCATCCATCAATTTTTTCATTGTTTCTTATACTATTAGCTAAATGTTTGATAACTAATGAAAATAGTATTGTGGCAAGGGACACCCTTGCTTTTAGCTTTTGTTTAAAGTGAACCCTTGAGAAATGTAAGATCTAATTTTAACATATGCTTTGGAGTCTCTATACACGTTTTTTTAATATTCCAATAAATTCCTCTGGAAATGAAAATGCTTCTAAAGTTTTAAACAAGTAGTTCCAATCTACAGAATCAAAAGCATTCTCGATATCTAAGCTAATTAGAGCCATTTTTTTGGTTCATTTCGTTTGCTAAATCTGAGATAGTTACTACCCTTTTTATATTCTAAGACATTAATTACATTAATCTATTGAATATAAATCCTGTTTGATCTTTATTAATTAATCTACTATATTTCTTAATCTTGTAGTGAAGATTTTTTCCCCTTCTCCTTGCCCTTACAACACCAAGGTGATGTACGGTGTGGTTGGTGTGTACTGCAAGAAGTGAACTCTCTCAATAACTACCTCCCACATACAAATGAACTGCTGGATGCCGATACACTGACATCCTCTGTGAACTCCCTCCCCATCAGAGCTAAAAGCTGGGCATCCCGTCTACTGAACTTTTTTGCATGTATGTTGTTATATTTTACTTATATCGTTGCATATGTCACCTTTAAGCCCCAACTTCCACTACACATTACCAAGGTTCTAAACTCCTTCCCTTCCCTCTATATTGTCTTTCTCTTTTTTCACAGCATTTAGACACTGACCTTTGCTAACATCTCCTATAGTATTTTGCTCCCTTTTATCTCTATCGTACCTTCTACTTGTAGTCTGCACGGGTCTTTGCTCTCTGCTCCCTCCTCTCTCCTGCCTTCTCAGGTTTACTCTGTACTACTTTCCGCTCTTCCCTCCCTCATGGTTAGTCCCTGAAATTTCTTCCAAGTTAGAAGATCATTACTTCACATAAATATTTTTCTCTGCTTTCCCTTTAGTTGCTACTTGATCTTCCTGCTCTAGCCTCATACTCTAATAACTCTGCCACTTGGGCATATTATACAAATGTACACTTTTAGCTGTCCCTACCCATAAGCTCCTCACCTCAAGGTATCTGTCTCATGTTTTTTACTACAAAATAACAAAAAAGGTAGTGCTTACTGATTGCTTTTTGGTGAATCCTGCTGCCTCTCGAAGTCCGCTCACTCACGGGACTTTTCTCATTACTGTAATAATCTCTCACAGTAACGTATCTCATACCTCCATACATACATTTAATTTGCTGTGATTCCCATAATGCATTGCAACATTTAATAAGTTGTTTCTGGTATCCCATGCCATTTTCTGTTTTCCCCTTCTCCTTGCCATTAAAACACCAAGGTGATATGTGACATGATCAGTGGGCACTGCGTGTAAGATTCTCTATTATTTCATCTGTTTTGAACAATTTCAGTTATCTATTATTTTATCTGTATTGAACACTTTCAGTTATCTATTACATAAGATATAGCATCCTTTTAGTTTTGTTTTACCTCTGGACTTAAACTATATCATATCTGTGAAGCATAATATCAACAGAGGCTACTAAGGATTAGCATTCTTTGAGAGCTGCAGGAATTTGTTTAGTCTAACGCTTATGCGGCTTTTATTTACATCTTGTGCATATTATTGTGTTTTGCTCAACTGATTTTTTTTTTTTTGTTTTGCATTGGCCTGCTAATATATTTTAGGACATTTCAAGGTATATTATGTACCAAATTCAAAGAAATTACAGGTATTTACTAATACTGGCCCGTACTTGCCACTGTGCTAGGATATGGAGCCAGGAAGACTATAATTACTTTTGTTTGTTCCAAAATGGTACGTGAACGCATACTTTACACAATTGCCCCTAGCTTCTTGTCTAACTTGCTGATTGCCGCTGGGTATATCTATGATAGTGATATGGACTGTTTATTTGTTTCTGCTTTTCCCATGATTTTACTGCTCTGCAAATTCAGTATACATATATAGAACTGCATATTTAGCATATATATTTTTTGTACTGAGCATCACCCCAGATATTTCAGTCTATAGAACAGCATATGTAGCATATATATTTTTGTACTGTGCATTTGTTATTCCCCAGATATTCTAGTTTTTATAAATTCCACTGTGATTGTGTGGCTGCTACATTCTCTTTATTTAGTTTACAAAGTATGTAACCAAATAGATGTGGAAAAGGATAACACAAGCCACTCGACCAACGTAGTATCAATTTATTGAAATAGCGGCAATCCACAACGTTAAGCGCTTTCAACTGTAACCACAGTCTTCTTCAAAACACTTCATAAAACATTTTGACAGTATTTAAACTCTCACGACATCACAAATTTGAAAACCCCGCCAAAATTCTAAAAGTCACAGTACATCTTTACTTGATATGTTCTATGATGTATAAATAATAAATGACTATGATAAAATAGAACATAAATTAAAACTCTAATAAAATCTAATGTGATAAATCTAATGCTAAAAAAGGTTTTATACTGATATGGTCGTTTATACCAGGAGCTTTGGTAGCATCAGTATAAATCTGCCATTTGCTTTCTGATAAGGCTAATTGCATTTTCCAATTCCCACCCCTAGGTGAGCAAGTGACCTGATCTATTATGTTGAAAAGGAAACTGTGTTGGCTACCTCTATCTAAAATGTGTCTGGATAAGGCATTATTGCTATCTTTTTCTGGATTTTGTAAATATGTTCATATATGCGTTTTTTAAGATGACGCTCAGTTTTCCCTATATAATAGGCAGAACATGAAGTACATGTAGCAAGATAGACCACTTGCTTGGTGTTACAAGTACCATTCCTACTTTTGATAAAAGTGTGATTTAAATCTTGAAGCTGGATACCTCTCACTTCATTAATATACCTACACTGGTTACATGAACCACACTTCCGGGTACCCTTATTGGTATGTATGTGTAGATCACCAGTATGTGGTCTACTTAACAATCTTTTTAAACTTGGAGCTGTCTTATATGCACATCTGGGATAAGGGTCCCAGTCGTGTCCCATATGATGATCAGTGAAAATATCCCAATGTCTCTGTAAGATCTCTTTTATAGTATGCACGAATGGTGTATAAGTTAATACACATACTCTGCCTATTGTTGTTTTACCATGAATTTCTCGTGCTGTTTTACTCTCAAATCACACTTTTATCAAAAGTAGGAATGGTACTTGTAACACCAAGCAAGTGGTCTATCTTGCTACATGTACTTCATGTTCTGCCTATTATATAAGGAAAACTGAGCGTCATCTTAAAAAACGCATATATGAACATATTTACAAAATCCAGAAAAAAGATAGCAATAATGCCTTATCCAGACACATTTTAGATACAGGTAGCCAACACAGTTTCCTTTTCAACATAATAGATCAGGTCACTTGCTCACCTAGGGGTGGGAATTGGAAAATGCAATTAGCCTTATCAGAAAGCAAATGGCAGATTTATACTGATGCTACCAAAGCTCCTGGTATAAACGACCATATCAGTATAAAACCTTTTTTAGCATTAGATTTATCACATTAGATTTTATTAGAGTTTTAATTTATGTTCTATTTTATCATAGTCATTTATTATTTATACATCATAGAACATATCAAGTAAAGATGTACTGTGACTTTTAGAATTTGGTTTTCAAATTTGTGATGTCGTGAGAGTTTAAATACTGTCAAAATGTTTTATGAAGTGTTCTGAAGAAGACTGTGGTTACAGTTGAAAGCGCTTAACTTTGAGGATTGTCGCTATTTCAATAAATTGATACTTATCCTTTTCCACATCTATTTGGTTACATTGTTGCAGTTCACTAGTTTACAAAGTATGTCTGCTTACATAGTTTGGAACTAGGCTATTGACCCTAGGGCCTATACAAGCCTAGCCATAACAATTCCCTGGCTATTTCTTCCCAGAATATTTACTTCCCTGGTCCGCTGTCTAGCAGGGTGACTGACATGATCCCCGTGGTGAATTTCCTATCTCCTATCCAATCATCAAGGTTCCTTTTGAAGTGGCCAAAGAGGCGCTCAGCTTGGCATGTATGGGCAATCTATTCCAGTGTATGGGGAGTCTCTGGGTCAGGAACCTATCTGTCCAGCATGTTTAGTTCATTGTGATGACCAGGTTTAGATCCCTGGAGCATGTGGCTCTGAGGGATTGGTATTTCTTTAAGTGCAGCATGTCCAACAGCTCAGGGTTTGACATGGCCTTGTATGTTAAGCAGAGATCATCTCTGTGTAGGCGATATCTGACAGAGTATAGCTGGAGTTTTTTTTAGATGGTTAGCAGAGGACATTTGCTTTAGGCTTGTGATTCATTTAGTGAGGTATTTCTGTGGCCTTTCTAGTTGTTGCAGATGTCTTGTGAGGTACATACGAAAAGGGGAGTTGCACTCTATAATGGGTCTGAGGGATGAGTACAGTGGGACAATTACCTCCTTTTTTCTGGATGAAAAGCCCTTAGTGATGAGGTGTGCCACATAGAAGGATTTCCTGACTGTTGTGGTGATATGGTTATCGAAGGTGAGACCACTGTCCACCTGTGTCCCTAAGTCCCTTATCACACTTTCGGTGTTTAGTGTACTGCCACTTATGTGATAATTCATGGGTACATGTTTTTTCCCAAAGGGGATAACTATACATTTCTTGGTATTGAGCTTGAAGCATCTGTTTCTGTAAGGCCATTTTGTTGAATATCCACATCATTTGGGAATTAAGTAATGGCTCCCAGTTTGCAGTCATCTGTGAACTTTGTTAGCCAGAGTCCCTTAGTGCTGGCCTGTACTTCAAAGAAGTAGATGCCAAACAATAGCAGTCCCAAGACTGAACCCTCAGGTACTCCACTTGTCACTTGTTTGGAGGTGGATTTTGAGTTGGCTACTTTTACAGTGTGGGTTCTGTCAGTAAGCCAGTTGGCAACCCATCAAGTGATGTAGGGATTAATGCCCAGCTTATTAAATTTATCTATGATTCCAGAGTGTGGGATGGTGTCAAAGGCCTTGGTAAGGTCCAGATAGGCTGTGTAGACCACCTTGCCTTCGTCCACAGCTCTGGAGATTGATTCGAAGAAGTCAATCAGGTTGAGGAGACAAGATTGGCCCTTTACGAAACCAAACTGGGTGGGGTCCATTGTTAATTGGCCCTTTACGAAACCAAACTGGGTGGGGTCCATTGTTTGAAAGTTGCCAATGTCTTTGTTTATAATTTTCATGATAATGCGTTCCATGGCTTTGCAGATCAGGCTCATCAGACTGATGCGGCGATAGTTCACAGGATGTAAGGTGGATTCCCCATTGTGGAGTGGTATAACTGTAGCTGTGCGCCACTCACTGGGCACGAAGCCTGAAGTGAGGAAATGATCAACCATGACACTTAGGTGAGGTATCAGTTCATTTTGTAGTTCATGCAGCAATTAGAAAGACCCCAAAAGTACCTCACCAAGAGGATCAATGGACTCAAACAGATTCCATATGCTGCTCGGTTAAAAAAACTCCAGCTCTACTCAGTTGCATACCGCCTACTTCGAGGTGATCTATGCCTGACATACAAAGCTATGTCCAATCCAGAATTAATGGACATACTCCACCTCAATAAATCTAAATCCCTTAGAGTCACACGCTCGATGGACTTGAACCTCAGCACTGAAATAAATGGAACTTGCTGGAGGGACAGATTCATAACCCAGAGGCTCCCTTCGCTCTGGAACAGAATTCCAATTCATGTTAGGCAGAGCACCTCACTGAATCTCTTCAAGAAGAATCTTGATGAGTGGATGGGGGATCGTAGGTTTGTCCCGGGGATTACTTCCATGTCACTATTAGACAGAGGCACAGCAAACTAAACCTTAAAAAGGGCACAGTATACTCAAATCAAGGGGTGGCATAAGCCAAACAAAATCGGGCTAGGCTTATAATTGCCCCAGGGCAGATAGCCTAGTATGAACCTATGAACCTATGTATTACACAGCCCGGGATGTCATCTGGTCCTATGGATGCTGTATTCTTAGCTTTGGAGAGTGCGTGTTTTACCTGTGTGGCCATGATTACCGGAATTTGGCAATCATTTGGTATTGAGATGGGCCCTTAAGGGGGTGAGAGGAGGTGAAGTTGGCAGTGAATCAATCTGCCAGGATATTGGCAATATCCTTGGGATCAGTATATTTAATGCCATTCTGTTGTAGCTCAGAGCAGATCTGAGCATTGCCATTTAGAGTCTTGACATAACTCTAGAATGCCTTGTGGTTGTCCTTGGAATCTTTGGCAATTTTATTTTCATAACTAGCTTTGGAGGATTTTATGAGGGATCTCAGCTTCTTACTGAGGCTGGTAAAGGAGTATTTTGCATCCTAGGATTTTCCTCTTTTCTTCAACAGTTTCTTCCTTCTGTTGCATAGTTTGTTTATGGCAGGGGACCACTAGATTGGCTTCCTTTTTTTGAAGGAGAGTGTCTTCGTTCTACTTGGAATTGCACAATTCATGCACGAGTGAATGTGCTCATACAGTGTCTTAGTGTGGGATTCAGCAGTCGAACTTTCAGTTCCCATCTGCGTGCATGTCATGAAGTTTGTCACTTCTGACTTGAGTAGCATAAAGTTAGCTTTGGAGAAGTTTTTTATGGATTTTTCTCTACTTGGGGATGGGGGTGGGATGTGGACGCCAACGCTGATTAGCTTATGGTCAGACCTGACCAATGAGGGTGTGACCAGTGGTGTGGAGCATCGATCTCCCATGTTAGTAATGACTATGTCTAGGAAATTTGAACCCCTGGTGGGACTATGGATTACTTGATCCAGGGGGTTGGAATTTATGAATTCCAAGAACAGTTTGGCAAAGGTGTTGGTACCCGAGTAGTTTTCCCAATTAATGGCAGGGTAGTTGAAATCATCCAGTATTAGGGTGTTTGGTTGCATCTTAATATTTTCCAGTATGTTTAGAAAGGTTTAGTGAGAATCTTCGCGAATGGTGGGGGATCTGTAGCAAGCTATAATTTGGATTGCAGTCTTACCTAGTTTTAGTTGTACCTGTAAAATTTCAGATGCATTGTGTTGGTCAACTAGCCTGGAGGTGTGAATATCCTTGGTGAATATGGACACTCCTCCATCTTTAGTGTTCCTGTCCTGGTTTGGTGGCCGAAAAGTGTGGTAAGAGTTGTAGCCTGGTACTGCAGGGGTGCACTCTGGAGCCTTGAACTAGGTCTCAGTTACTGCACAGATATCGATGTTCTCTATTTTTAGGAGTGCCTCAAGAGAGTGCATTTTGAGGTTTAGACTTCTAGCATTGAGTAGCATTACCTTCAGATTTTGCATGCTTATATCTGTTATGGTGGTGGTTTTGTCCTTTGAGCCTTGCCTAAAAAAGGCACTATAGGAGTGGCAAGAGCCTTATCCAGTAACCTGAATCCCAGGTGTGACAGGTGCAGACCATCTCTGGCAAAGCATCATGGTTTGTCGATCATGTCGTCCCAGGCAGACAGATACTGGATCCCCTTTGATATATTGATGTATACTTAGTTTAGTTTTTTTATCATATTTTTTTGTGCCTTTTTTTCTTTCTCTAGAGTTCATATGTCATCTGTAAACTAAGTATCTAAGCTTTGTTTTCCAAATGTAATTTATTTCTCTCCTTTTACTATTCTTTTTTTTTTGCCTACCTTAGGAACTGAACTCTCCCAATAACTTCCTCCCACATAAAACTGAACTGCTGTATGCTGATACACAAAAGGTAGTGCTTACTGCTTGTTTTTTGGTGAACCCTGCTGTCTTTCAAAGTCCTTTGTCATCACCTCACTGAACAATACCATTATTAAATCTGAACCTCATCCTAAACTACTGGGCAGCATTACAGAAGATTAAAATTTGACTTGCACATCCAGCAGTGCATAAAGAAAACTCACCAAATACTTGGACTTCTGTACAGAAACTAGAAATTCCTTACACCAACCACCAAACTCTTTCTTGCCTAGTCAGTCCTCTTATCAAGTCTACTTTATGCCACCCCTATTCTTACTAACATTCAATCTAGTCTGTTGTCCAAACTTGCCCATACATACAATAAAATCGCCAGATTCACAGCTAATCTTCCTCATAACACCCATCACTGCCTTGCCCTAAAAAAGCTTCAAAGGCCTGAGTTTTTAACCAATTATTACTTCCTCAACTACATATCACACATTTTGTTCTCTACAGTCCCTCTTCCTGTCTCTCTCTCTCCAATATTGTATCTTACTACACCCCCCTCCTGCACCTCCATACAACTGATAAAAATCTTCTTTATATCTACAAACCAAAAAAGAACATGGGAAAATCCCTTTATAAGTACACAATAGCACATATCTGGAACACACTCCTCCTTAATATAAGAAGCATCTCTCAACAACACCAGTTTAAAAGAGAGTTAAAACTCCATCTCCAAAATGCCTGGTCCTGTTCATGCCAAGCCTCTTCATGACATACTGTTTTTTTTTCTCTAAATCCCCTCTTTTAGACTCACTCCCCTTCTATTTCCATTAGGAATCTTATCTCCATCTATTTTCTTTTTCTCTCTGGCAAGTAATAGAGTGTTTCTTATATTTCTGTAGCACACTGAGAGAACTTATACCTGGTTTTTGTCTCTTTTGTAAACCCAGATTGCACCTCTTTTACATTGTATGTTTTCAAAATGGGTATGTACTTTGGATGTATGAGTCTTAGTGCTGTTTGACTGATACTTGTCTCCTCATGTTACTGTAATGTACCATGATGTGATTGTATATCTATCAAATGTTTGTATATATTTCTGAGCTATGTTTGTACATATATTAGAGCATTTCTTATTGGGTCTCCACTGAAAGAGGGCCTTTGGCTCAGTTGGACCAACCCGATTAACAAATGTCAAATAAATAAATAACTAAAATATTTTATAGTCTGCAGTTAATAATGAAATAGGTCTATATATGGAAACTAACTTATTATCCTTTCCTTGCTTAAGTATAGGTGAGATTACAGAACATTTCCATGAGGGAGGAATTATTTTGTCCCTTTGAAGTATCCTGAAAATGTCACTCAGAAATTCTAAAATATTTAATGGAAACAAGCTACATAGTTCCTTACTTAAACCTCCTAACCATGAAGCTTTACAATTTTGCCTTATTTTAAAGTTTCATTAACTTCTATTAGGGTAATACACTTATTCAACAGAGATATTTTTGTTGGTCATTCATTTTATTAGTAACATTTTTCTTTAAATACTTCTCAATTTTGTAATCATCAGAATTATTATTTTTATCTTTATGAAGATCCTCATGAAATTTTTTAAAAATATTAAACATTACCTCAATGTCTGAAGTAAGCTTATTAGTGTGAGGATTTCAGATATTATTGATTTGTAATTTCTTGCTTAACATATTACTTCTATTAGTTAATCTATGTAGGTGTTAGAAGTCATCACATCGCTGTGCAATTTAATTTTTTTCTACAGCTATATTTACTTTATGCATTAAAATTGTTTGATATTTTGTCATTAAATTTTAGAGTTCAGTATTATCAAATTTACTTATTTGTTGTTCAAACCTCACTTTATGCATTTTTATCTTGTATTTCTAAGAATTCTTTATCCCAGTGTTTTATTTTATTACTTACCCGTCTTCCCATTCTATCTTTGATATGCATTTTTAAGGAGTCCTATAATATGACTTTACTAACCTCACTATTATCATTCAAAGATAACAAATTCTTGAGTTGTTTCTTATGGTAGCTCTGAAATTATTTTAATTTCATCATAAATATTGGGATTCTATAAATAATCTGAAATTTCCTGGTATGCATTAATATATTAATGCTTAGTGCATTATGATCAGATAAAGGACAAGGAATTGTTTTAAAATAATTCACTTTATTAAGTAAATCTGTACAGGCATAAATCCTATCAATTTTTGTTTGCATCCCATGCACATAAGAATAATGAGTGAAAAACAATGACTTATCTTCTGCTTTTACTATTAAATCAACTAACTTATTACTAATCCATCTGTTTAGTGATTTAGCTGATGCCAGACTTTTAGCTTTCCTCTGTTCACGTGTATCTTCTGTACTAGATATGCAGTTAAAATCCCCTGCTAAAATTAAACTATTCTTTTAATAACGTTGTAATACGTTTAAGTGATCTATAACCACACCTGCACCTATTCCAGGGATCTAGCAAAAAATAGCTAGTGTATAGAGTTTTCCATTATATTTAATTACTACAAATGTATACATTCCTTTGTAATCATTAATGGATTCCATGACCTTAAGCATTACAATAGATTTTCTTCAAAGTATAGCAGTTCCTCTGCTCTTTTTGTTAAAAGAAGGAGATGACAACATTTCATAACCTAAGTTATTTAAATATTGTATATCTTTATCTATCAAGTGAGTCTCTTGTAAGAGTATAATGTCTCCCTATTTAATTTTAGATATCTCATTACTGATTTTCTTTTGTTGCCACTATTTAATCCATTTATATTATTAGATGATAGATTAAAACTATCTATACTGTGTACTGAAAATATTTATTTTAAGAGATAATATGACAAATTTATCCACCATATCAATGTAGTTGTATATAACACTAATGCATTCCTCCAACACTATCTTAATATACCACATTTTTAATTCTTCCCTTTTCCAAACTAAACTACTAAAACTTATAAATAAAAAAACAGAAACAAGTCTACAGCTTTAACTGTATATATTACTAAAAAAACAACATACTATGGCTATTGAAGTTCCTAGCTTGCCTATTGAATAGACAAACTACTATACTATCGCTCTCCCTACCAATACATAAAATTTGTCAAAAACTAGCCGAAAGCTACCATAACTTACAAATAATAAATATAATATTACATATGTTAAAAGTAATAAGAGACTATTAATTTAGTTATATAATTTGCCATTTTAAGCTATTCCCCATCAATACATAAATGTTTAATAATGCCAAACTTAAAATCAGAACCATCTTCTGATATATGTGTAGCTACAGCATTCAAACAAATATTTCTGCATGAATGGGATCCATGGTCAATAATGCAATCTTTTAATTTTTTGTTACACTTGCCCACATAAAATGCTGTATGTTTAATACAAGTTGCAAGATATACAATATTGTTGGTGTTACATGTTGCAAAGCATTGAAAAACAAATTCTTATAATGACCCAGGGTTAATGATGTTATTATGAAGAGTCTTAGAGGGGTAATATAAATAATATATTAGAAGTTAGAGAATACAATTGGATTATAAGACTACATGCAGATAGATAACCAGGAATTAATACAGCTGTCAGAAGAAAGCCAATTTTAATTAAAAAAACAAATGCAGTACAAATAATTAATTTGTGAGTAAAATAAATTTTAAATATAATATTTTTATAACAGACTGAATGTTTTTATATATTGATATATGTCGTAGGCTGTTAAATTTAACTGATTAATTACCAATGTAGTATGATTCGTGGGCTGTGTTACATGAGTTTTGTTGGAGATTTTTTTGAAATCTTTTAAATATGAGTGTTGAGACTACTGGCTGATTTTGCACTGAGGAAGGGCTGTGCCAAAAAGCTTTGCACATTAAAGTTTGTTTATTTTTGACGTTTCTTACCCCTACTTTTTTTATTTTTTATTTTGGAGTCACTATGGTGTACTTAAAAGTTAACTGCTATATTGTTTCATTTTTTGTTTCAAAGGAATGTGTTACACAGGAACAAAGGAAACAAAATTTCCAGGACTTTAACAATTCTAATTAGCATATTACTTAGCTCTGACATTCAGTTAACCCAGCAATGCACATACTAAGCAAATTTAAAACAAATAAAATAAAATTATTAACTTATATAGTCTTAAAGTTACCAATTATCTTGATTATAATTTAATGACATTCCTTTATGGGAAATATTGGTTTAACATTTAGAAATGCATTTATACGTTTAGTTAAATGAAATATATTAAGCCCTTCATTGAAAATATAATAAAACAGTAAAACTTGTCATTTATAGTCATTATCATGAAAAAAATACTTTAGCTTAAAATATAAATAACATACTTACATATATATTTGAAGCTTTAATTACAGTGTGAACCTTTTACTTAAAGGGTAAATCTATTATTTCAGTAAATAAAAGTCTTGCAATCAGAGAATAAAAGTCACTTGCTTTTACGCTTTTTAATTTTAGAAGCAGTTCTCCAGGAATTCAGCTTACTCTGTCACATGAGGGATATAGTGTTCCAATCAATTTTTTCAGTATTATTAAGGATTTTATTTTTGTTAACCAAAGTGGATGCCTCCTTCAGTGCATCAAATTATTTGGTTGCTTTAGAAAGTAATACTTTGGTCTTTGCAGGAAACACCAAAATTAAAATTGTTTTTTAAAGTTATTTAATCAGTGATAAGCAGGATTTTCTTTTACTCATTACTTACTGGAATAATCGTTGTCAAATCTGACTACATGTTCACCTATTTTAATAGGTGGGCTGGACCAAGGGTGTAGCCAAGCATACCTTTTGTAGTGTACTGAGTACACTTTTCTGAACATCACTTAAAACATTAGGGCTGTTTGAGGACATATTATGCTGACAACTGTCTAAATTAATGCTGCCAATATAAGGTACACAGCTTGCTTTTATGAAGTTCTGTTACTCTAAAAACAATATTTAATAGTGAGAACATCTGAAAACCATGCAGACATTTGTGTAGTTGGTGGGTAGTGTTTTGAGAGATTCGCCCTTTTTTATAATGCAAGATGGTTTGATGGTATCAGTAACAGCTTATGAGTATAAAACAGAATTTTCTGTTTACATCTCTGGGCTGGATCATGCTGTTTTATTCACAGGATCATAGAATCATAGATTAATACTAAGCTAACTGCTTTTGTGGGCCATTTTTAGCCTATATTATACCAACCTCCCAAAAAATTGAAAGAAGACAGGTTCCACTGAGATCTGAACTCAGATCACTGGATTCAGAGTCTAGAGTGCTAACCATTATACCATGTAACCATGAGCTGGATATAAACTTAACTATAACTGAATATGGTTGTGAGTTTTCCTTGTTTGAATATGCTCTCAGGGATCCATGTACACTTTCAATTCCAAACGATAAAATTTCAGGTAGATTAATGTTTTAGTAGCCAGGCTATTAAAACGTTTATTATATTGTTTCCCTCAGACGTTTCAGGTACGGCATAAATTCTGTTATTTTGTCTCTGTCTATTTTCTAAATTACCAACTTTAACTATGAACCAGTTATTTTGTTTTAAAATAAATTCAGTCTAAGACTCACCTTCAGTTATTTTCCCTTCATGATCATTTAAAGCTTCTTCCATACTGCTGATTTGTGTACTTTGTTAGGTCATAAGAATTTCTAAATATTCTATCTTCTTTCTGGACTCTTCTTTGGAACTTTCTATTTTGGCATCCAGCTTCTCCATTTTAAGTAATACATCCTGCATACTAGAATTAGTGAGTGGATATCTTTTTTAACAGAAGAATCCCGAGTACCATTTTTGAGTGGCTCATGTTGAAGTGTCTTCTCTCTTAACCAAACAGTATAAATATTGATAGGGAACTTATAGCTTTTGAAGAACTTGAAGCTATATATCTTTTCACAGACTATTAGTGAATAAAATTTGCTATCAGGTATCTCAAATTTTAATTTTTTATTATATTTTCTGTAAGAGAAATGTTTTCAGTCACAGAGCTTTCACCACTTGCTGCTCTTGGCCACAACCTCCCCCCATTTTTGATTACATTTTTAAAAATATTTATTTATTTTATTTATTTTACATTTGTTGACCGGGATAGTCCGACTGGATGCATGTCCATTTTCAGTGGAGGCCCGGGGAGAAAAGCTCCAAGGGTAAGCAGATACAGCATTACATAATACCAACATTACATATTACAAACAGACTATTTACAGAGATTACATAAGTAAGCAAGTTAAACAAGTTCCACAGGTTACAGTTAATCCTGAGCACAAGCCAGGATTAAATTAAATTACACAGTAAAATGGTTAACAGGTTTTTACACATTCTAGAGAGAGTTAGCCAGGCTTGATACATTGACATAGCCAGTTAAGTGACAAATGTTGTTTGAGTCTAGTTTTAAATTGACCTAAGGTGGAAAGTAAGGTAATATCAGCTGGAAGAGAGTTCCAGGATCTACTTACAGAGTTTGCAAAGAGAGAATCACCAGCTGTGTTATTAATTTTGTTAGTCTGAATTAGTAGTTTGTTAGAGGATCGAAGCGGTCTAGGATTGTTATAGGGGGGGTGATAATATTTTTAAGTGCAGGAGTATTGTCCAGATTATAGAGGATTTTATAGGCCATAATCAGTTGGTTATACTGGATTAGGCTGGGTAGTTCAAGCCAACCAAGCTGATTTAGATTGATGCAATGATGTGTCCTAAAAGGCAGCCCAGTGGCAAACCTGGCAATGTGGTTGTAGCAAATTGAGAGTTTGTTAAGGACAGTCTTGTTTAAATTCGAGAGTGGAGGGGATGCATACAGAAGGGTTGAAAGAAGGTGAGAGCGAGCTATGGCAATTTTAGCTGGAGGAGTTAGGAAGGCTTTTATTCTGTAAAGTGACCCTAGTTTTTTATTGATGGTTTTGATAGTTTGGTTAACATGTAGGTCAAATTTTAGATTATTGTCTATGATGACACCTAATAGTTTTGTAGATGGGTCAGGGGAGATTATTGTGCCATCATTTGATTTTATGGTAAAGGTGAAAGCAGTAGATCTACGTGTTGGTGAAAATAACAACATTTTAGTTTTTTTGGGATTTAGGATCAGACGATGTTCAGAAAGCCAGTTTTCTATTGTATTAAAGGTGGTCTGGGTAGCTGACCATAACTCTACTGGAGATGTGGCTGAGCAAATCAGAGTAGAGTCATCAGCATATTGAATACTGCTGACTTTTGGGATGACAGTATAAAGGTTGTTAATGAAGATGGAGAACAGCAAGGGCCCTAGTATAGAGCCTTGTGGTACTCCAAGGGTGTTAGGTAGAAGGTTAAGAGAGTTTGTTCTGCCAGAGGACAGCCTGCTGTCGACCATTCAGGTAGGATTGAAACCATTGGAGGGCTCCAGTATCTAGACAGAATGCTTGCAGGGTGTGGATTAAAAGTTGGTGATCAACCATATCGAATGCCTTGGAAAGATCCAAAAAGAGGGCTGAGGATATATAATTATTGTTGTGATTATGGTTTATGGTGTTAGTAAAGGCTAGGAGGGCTGAATTAGTGCTGTGATGAGGACGGAAGCCATGCTGAGTGTCTGCCATAAGGTGATTTTGGATTAGGTGGTGCATGAGTTGTCTATGAATACATTTTTCCATAATCTTTGCAAGTGGAGAGAGTATAGCTATTGGCCTATAATTGGAGAATTCAGTAGAGCTGCCTCCTTTGTGAAGTGGAATTACATAGGATATTTTCCAGATGGTGGGAATTTTAGCTTCTACTATGGTTCGATTGATTAGTATTGAGACGGGTAAGCAATAGCATCAGCTGATTTTTGTAGGTACTCGGCAGGAGTTGATCAGCAGAAAGTGTAGTGGGTTTTAATTTTTGATCAAGGTGCGTATAAGTGAAGTGGTGACTGGTTGGAAGCTGAAGCATAAGTAGGTTTCTAGGGGTGCTACTTTCAGGACCAGGGAAGCTAGGAGGTAGTTGGCTAGGTAGGGCTTGAATTGTCTCAGTAAAGAATTGGTTAAAACTATCAGAAACATCTTCAGGAGTTTTATCAATAGTAGTAGCAGGGATTGGCGTTGAAGTTTGTCCAGGATGTAGTAGATTATTTAAACCTGCCCAAAACTTCTGAGGGTTATTTTGATTTACTGTCTGTAAATTACAGTAGTATTGTTTTTGTCTTGTAAAATTGATTTTTTGGTTTCATTCCTGGATTGCCTGTATTTAATGTGATCTTGAGGGTCTTTAGAAGAACGCCATAAAGCCCATGCTTTGTTTATAAGGGTAATTTTGAGTTTAGACTCTATAGAAAGCCATGGTGCAGTTTTTGCCTTGGTTCTCTTTGAACGAACAGGTGCATGCAAATCAAGGATCTCAAGGAATTTGTTGTTAAAGTATGCTACTGCTTCATCTAAGGGGGGGTGTTTTAGAATAGACCAATTACATGAGTTTAGTTCTTGTTGGAATTTGGCAGGGTCAAAGTTTTTATTGTTTCTAACCTTTCTGAGTAAGGGTTGTTGGGAATTAATGGTTTTGTGCTTAATTACATATGTGAGAAGGTGATCGCATAGGCCATTAAGAAGGGTATCAGAGGTGTACAGTTGGGGGTGACTGTTTATGAGTACCCAGTCGAGTATACTTTCTTTTTGGTTGGGTTTACCTATCCTGGTAGGGGTGGATATGATTTGTGTAAATGCAGGTTAATATGGGTGGTTGGGGATTCTGAGGAACAGGTGCCCCAGTCTATGTTAAAGTCACCAAGTAGTAGGGTTTCTTGGGGGTAGTGACATGATAGCCAGTGCAGGATATCTTCAAATGTAGATATATTGTTACCTGGGGGAATGTACATACAGATGATATTAATGCATTTATTTTTATTAAGTTGCAATTTGGTGGCAAGAATCTCTGAGTTATTCATCTGAGGAGGTTGTATTACATCTATGGTGACATTCAACTCAGATTTATAGAGTACAGCTACCCCACCCCCCTTCCTCGAAGCACAATCCAGCCTGTGTATGTTGTATCCAGGTGGTAACACTTCATTGTCTTTAGTGTTAGGTTTTAACCAGGTTTCAGATAAACAGAGAATCTCAGGGGAGTGGACATCCAGAAGTGCATGCAATTCATGTACCTTGTTATTAATGCATCTAATATTGCGATGACAGACTAGGAGAGAGTTAGTTGGCCTATTAATTGTAGGTTTGTAGCTTAGATTACAAGTAGAGGGGGTATGTGTATCTGAAGTGAGTGGGCCAGGGTTGGGGTGAATATCACCACCAAGTAATAGGTTGAGTCTATACTTGGTGACAAACTTCGGGAATTTGTTTATTAATTTGTGGTAGTGTTTGGATCTAGAGCTAATGTGCCTGGGGTTGAGATGTTGATAGACTGAACAAGATGTTGGATAGGATCTGGTACTGTAAGTATGGTTGAAGGTGGAAGGATTTACAACTGGGGTGATAGTATGGCCTTTTGGGACCTGAAATCCCGTGAGAAACTGGTTTTCATACAAGGTAAGGAGGTATGGTGTGAACAAGAGGGGTAGTAAAGAGGAGTATATCATTATATGTGATTCAGCTAGTGAGTCAAGGAACTGTTTTACCTGGTGATGCAACACCAGAAGATAGAGTGGTGAGGTAAAGGTACTGGAAGGGGGATGGGAGAATGCCAGATGAAAGCTAATAGGTGCTATTAAAATGTAGGTAGTAGAATGGGGTGGGTGGAATTATCCCAGATGAAAGCAGATAGGATCTAGAAAGTGGGGGAGTGGCTATAGTACTATAAATTTAGAGGTACTTGGTGCGGGAGGGAATTGGGGGCAGGGAGGGGAGCGAAGAGAGCCCGAGCGTAGCGGGGCTATTGCAGTTTATAAGGTTTCCTAAGATGTCCTAAAGCTATAAGGTAAGTATTACAGCTCTTAATGTAAGAGTCAATTTACTTCAGTTACAGGGGAAGGAGGCAACCACTCAAGTAGAAACAAAGAGCCCTATGGCTGACCAATATGGTGACCTGCTTAATTACAAAGCACTGTAAGTGAAAGCTTAACAAATGCTGTTTGTATGTAACCTACTCTGTTTAAATGTTGAGAGAAACTGATTGCAGTCCTGTAGACACCATTTTGTAGGGAACTGTAGAGTTCAACTAGGAAAAGAGAAAAGCAGAAATTCTAGGGTAAGCATGAAGGCAACAACAGGCAGTTATTATATAATAATGCATTCAGAAAGGTTTGGTGGGGGGGGTAAAGTAGCATACTTCAGAATGAACTAAGATTTATAGCTAAGAAACCTAAACAAGATATCAATGCAGTAAATAAACACTTGCCAGATTTTAAAGATATACCAGAAAAACTAAATCAATTATTCACAATTGCACTACTGGAAAATTGCCAGTAAAAGCACTTCAGGTATAGCTAGCCCAAGTTATTCAAGTCATAAAAGCACTTCTTCAATGTGTGTGTGCCATTTAAACATTAAAAAACACATGCAGCAAGGAGGAGCTCTGATTATACACTTTCTCTAGGTAAAGGTTCAGTTTAAACACAAATATTACCACAGAAATTCAGTAAAGTCACTAGCTACTTATAGAGCCTCTGAAAACAACTGAGCAGTCTCTGTAGAACCAGAATTTAGCAGCAGGTCATTCAGTTACACAACAAACAGTAAAAGATCCATACAATGAAGAAACTTACACTAAGTCACACCAGGTCAGCCAAGGGGGGAAGAGAGAGGGAAATCATAAGCACCTAGATTTGAAAATGATGCCTGTACTGAATTGTAGCAGTTTAACCTGTTTGAGGAAAGAGGGGGGTGGGGGAAAAGAGAAGGCAGTGGGAGTGGTTACAAGGAATACCCTGATTGACTCAAGACACCACACTACAGATAAGTTGAATGTAAGGGCCTAAAATCTGCACTCAGCACTGTGTTATATGCACTCAGTACTTCAATTTTAATGTTACTTGCACTCAGCACTGTAATTTCAGTTATGTTTAGCTGGAAAGACAGACTAAAAGATAAAATCATAGCTGCAGTAAAATCATATCATTTACTGTGATTGAGAACTAATATTGGTTATAATTGATTCCATGTTTGCCAGTATTAGACAATGTGTAGAGTATCTCTTAGTAACCATATTGAAGGAAATTCAGAAAGGTTACCATGAGGAGTAAGACTGTTTTAACCCTCAAGGTAACCATTTCCATTTTAGAGACAGCCCTACCACCGAGTACTGTAACACCACAGTGGGCTGTCAATGCAGCCTATCAGAATTGCTAATGAGGCATTCTAGGGGTGTGACCTATGCTAATTACCCATATGCTCTCCCCAAGAAATACCTGTGGTAAGACATGTAGGCAGCCGAGTGATTCAGAGAATTGCTTGGCTGTGTAAATTACCTTGGCCGGCTGTGTTAAGAACACAGCCAAAATCTCACTGTCACCCATTGCTTCCAAAGGGTGACATCACTTTAGAGGTAAGTGCTAGAGAGTTTAGCAGATAGGAATTGCTGAGGGTGTGTTTGTGAGTGTGTATGCATGTGTGTGGTTGCATGTGTGTGTGTATACAGAAGGATGAAGTAGCCTTATGTGAGAGTATGTGTAACTCATTTGCCTTGGTGGTCGCAGTAAGAGGGTTAGTTAGTGGATAGCTAGAGTAGATGTGTGCATGTGTTTATGCATTGGTAAACGGGTATGTGTGTCCATGAATGCAGTTAGGTGGGGACTGTGGCTGTGTGTGTGTGTGTGTGTGTGTGTGTGTGTGTGTGTGTGTGTGTGTGTGTGTGTGTGTGTGTGTGTGTGTGTGTGTGTGTGTGTGTGCATGGTGGCAGGGGTTGACATACTTTCATATTCCTCTACACTAATGAGCAAATCCTGATATATTGGGGGGGGAACACTAGATAACAGTGTACTCTTTTTATCATGAGGTAAAGGCATTTAAAAAGATAATAGAAGAAAGTTTTGTAACATGAAAGATGTGAGGTGAGGGCTCGCTAGACACCGGGGATACTCTACCCTACCCTAAAGGGACTTAAAAAGATTCAAACCCTGTTCTGTCAGCATTCACAAGCGTGGTCTTTAGCAAAGCTTTAGCTGTCTTTGCTACCACTAGACACTAGGGATCCGCTTACATAGTACCTTAAGTCTTGGAAAAATAAAAAGTTCATGTAAAATGGGGCAGTTATAAACCGTGTATCCTAGGCATATACACATCTCCACAGCAGATTGTTAGTCCTCTATGCCACCAGTAGACACCTAGCATGCTCTTATACCTTAAATGTTAAAGTAAAATGGGGAAGTGGTTTGAACCTTGCGTATTTTCCACAGAGAGCAGGTTGACAAGACAGAACCATAACCCTCTGCTTTAGCATGCTAATTTTCTATTTGTTCTATCATTTTCCCTGCGAAATAAGGTACCATTCCATGCAACACTGTGTAATGTTGTACTAGGTAGATGCAGGCTCTTCCAGTGTCAAATTATCTGCAAACAAACCTAGTCCTTTTCTCACCCACTAAGAGACTGCAGCTGTAGCCCCACAATGTTTGCTGATTAAATTTTGGTCCAGTACTATCTGAGATAACCAGGAACTGTTCTTATTTATTTTATCTTTATTACTTTTTCCTCTCTTACACTACAAATATGAGCCATTTTTAAATACATTCTTAAGCCATATTCTTGTAATATTACATGTCCATTTTTACACTACAAATATGAGCCACATATTAAAAAACGACTATATTCCTGGACTACAATAGAAGGTCAGCCAGCTTAGCCACCCTCAGTTGCAAGCCTCATGTCACTTAGTATACTCGGGTATGTAGCAATTGCCTGATGGTCACAGACAATGAAATATTGTTTAGCTCATCTCTATCTATAATTGAAACATGCAAGTACTTAGTCGGATTGGAGGGCTCAGTCTCATAAACAAGCAAGACCTGTGAGTAAACTATCATACCCTGATGTCATTAAATAGTACTACCCTAAACCTCCAAGACCTAGTAAATCTAGGCCTCAGGGTAGATCAAATACTACATCTACTATCACTACAACAGTAAAGGATGGTCACCAGGTCATTAACCATTCCAAAACAAGTGCACTAAGACACTCTTCTAATAAAAGTCTACTATTTATTGGTAACTCCATTGCCTCTCACTAGGCTGGGCAGAGAGAGGGTGACAGGATCTCCAATATCAAGGACCCTAAAGACCCTTATGCCCAAGAAGGATGATTATGGTGGTCCATGTGAGTGTGAATGACTCTTATGTAGAACCATGAGAGACATGCAGTGAGACATGACAGCATTCCCCAAACATGATACAAATGCAGATAAGGTCCTGCTTTTGAGTGAAATCTTTCCTTCTCTTTGAATAATGCCAAAGTACAGGGAAAAAAATGACTGGCTGGAAAAACTGACTGCAGAGTTGGTGTCATTCTATGGAGAACCATTATGTGTCAACATGGGAGGAGTTGCTAGACAGTCACTCTTGCTTTGCCAGGGATGGCTTGCACCTCTCATTTCAGGGCTTCAGATCATAGCATGTTACAGGACCTCTCCCCTCATGCTCCTACAAAAATATGTTAAATTTCTGAATACAGTGAATGAACTCCAAATCAACAGAAATTTTATTATCCCAGGAGATTTTAACTACCCAATAGTAAACTAAGATACCCATACCGCAACTGTTGGTTGTTCGTAGAAATTCCTTGATTTCATAAACAAAAACTCTGTGGACCAAATTGTCAAAGAATCCACTAGTGGACAAAATATTCCTGACGTGGTCCTTACTAATATAGCATCAACCTTGCCTAGCCACCTAGCACTCCTTTTACCAGTTAAATCCTATCACAAACTGGTAACCTTTTCCTTCAAAATGTCCGAACAGTTAGATGCAAACATCACAAAGTTCAGAGACTTCAAACATATAAACCTTCAACACAAACATCACAAACTTCAGAGACTTCAAACATATAAATCTTTGACAATTCTATGATAAAGTCTCAAAATTCAAGTTAATATGTATTACCCAAGATACTGACACAGCAAGTAGATACACAAACAAACTCTATGTACACCTAGATAAATGCATTAACTAGGCAGACCCTACCAGATGCAGACAAAATGGGAAGTTTATAAATAAACCAGCCCGGAAGTCCTTGTGTATAAATAAAAAATACAATACAAGAAAAAGTGTATTAAAATGTATAGTAAAACAAAATCCTTTAAATTAAGGATAACATTAAAAAGTTATTGAGGAAACTAAAAAAACCCATCAGGAATACAAAGACACCCCATAAACTTAGACTAAAATCAGAAGCTAAAATAATTACAAATATTTCTGTAGTTACATTAGAAAACCGAGGAATGACACCCAACATAGCTCAGAACTTATTCAAACTGACACTATCTACTCAGATCCAGTAAAGATAGTGAATGTACTAGCAAACAAACTCAGAGCAAATTTCATCACAGAAACAAATGTACAATACGCACATATCCCACAGAATATCACTCACCCATCATAACCAAAAATACTTGCTAAATGTAATCTCCAAATGATAAGTACATCATCCACAGGGCCTAATAATATACCCAGTTGCCTGATACCCAGCTCAAAGTATGTCCTAGTGGATCTGCTCCTACAGATATTCAACCTGAACTTAGCCACTGTTTTTTGTCCGTGCAGTATGGTACACAGCTGTTGTGATGCCACTTCACAAAGGTGGACAGACCACTCACCACGGAAACTACAGACCCATTAACCTGACTACTTTCATCTTCAAAGCCACGGAATGTATATTAACTGACCTAAGTAATAATGATATCAAAATGTTTATAAGGCTTGATCCCCAACGATTCACTTTGTTAAGGGTAGATCCTATCTAATGAATCTTGTCAACTTCTTTCAAACAGTAACACTTGCCATGGACAATGGGATCTATATTAGTTTGCCAAAAGATATTTTCAGTGAACACCTCTTCATCGACACATATTCAGCAAGAATGACTTCCACGATTCACGGAATTTTCCAAGCGCAATGAAGTAGTTGGCCAACTACACAACTTTTCCTCACTGTTGTGCGATCTTGGAGTTGGTATATATAGTTGAGGGGGCGAAGCTCCCCACTTGGGTGGGTTTGATTTAGTTAGTTGTGGGTTCCATTGTGCTGCAGGGCAATTGTTTCATTTCCCTTGGAAAATTCTGTGAATCTCGGAAGTGATTTTCCCTGAATATGTGTCGAAGAAGAGGTGTTTGAAAGTAACTTTCAGTGAACTAATATAGACCCGGACAATGGACATGCTATCCATACAGCATATCTTGACCTACCTAAGGTTTTTGACACCATACCACATGCTAACATGATAAACAATACGAATGAGATCCAACTTGTCCTCTGTGTAGTTAAGTGGAGAGAAAAATGGTTGAGGAATAGAAAAATAATCCCGTCATTCAAATTATAGCATAGATAATACCCTGCTTCAAAATTAAATTGCAGTGAGAGACCTTGGAATGGGTGTAGATAATTCCTTTGTCTTTGATCATCATATTGCAACAGTTGTTAGGAAATCTGTTTGCCTGGATAGATGATTGCAAAAAGTGCTTTGCCTAGAGCCAAAGAAGTTCTTACCCTATTATATTCCATATTGCTCACACCTTACAATGTCCCTTTGGGCTGTAATTTACAAGACATATACCACAACTTTAAAGATCCCTGGCTTAAAAGAGCAGAACTGTTACTATGCAGCACAGGGAGAGTAGGATGGAAGCGGGGAAGCTGCACTCTGTGACACTGGAGAACAGGATGGACATGGCTGGTATCACAGAAATATGACCAAATGATAGGAGCAGTGGGACATGGAGGTGGCAGAATATAGGTTATTTAAGAATACAGAGAGGGAAGGGAAGGAGTGGAGGGAGCCTGCAATCAGCACAAGAGATTACGAACAATGCCACCCCAAGAAGGTTACAAAGAACCTACAGTAAGCATCCTTGTGGTTAAGATAGGAGAAAGAAGGGGAAAGTTGGTGAATCCATATAGTATATCATTGCTCCCAAAACACTAAATGAAGAGGATAAAAGAATGGAGAGAAAATAAATGAATGGAATAGGAGAAAGTAATATTCATGAGGGATCTCAAAGTGCCAGGTACAGACTGGTAAATTTCAAGCTGCAGAGTAAAAAGGGAGTGATTCTGAACCAGGAGGAGTCCTGTTAGCTAGTATGGGACTGTACTAGAAAGGACAGAATTGTGGACAAATGTCCCACTAAGGTAGAGGAGGTTTGGGGATGTCCAGATGAAGGTACTGTTAGCCAGAAGTATCATGCCACTGCATGGTTTAGAGTTGCAGTAAAGCATATGGCAACAACAGAAAAGATAAAGGAGGGGTGCAAAAGGTTCAAAGGTGTGTACTAGGCTAACAAACACAAGGGCCTTTTTAAGACTAACCATGCATTCCAAATCTCTGACAAGTTCAGGTACCCTTGATAAGTGTAAGCAGGGGCTTGGGAAATGAAACATTTACAAGCAGGGGACTGGGAGATAAACTATTTACAGGCTGCCTGTGTCCATTACAGATATAGGTGTCAAACCAAGGATGACTTTCCTATTCTCCATCCAATTCTCCAAGTTACACTTGAATTGGATTAGGGCGGAACTCTGCTTCACATAGATGGGGAGCCTGTACCAGAGAAGGAGTAGTCTCCGGGATATATACCTGTCTCTCCAGCAGGTCCAATTTATATCACAGGCTAGGTTTGAGTCTTTACAATGAGTTATTTGGGTACTGTTTTGTGGATATGCAGGAGGTCCATCAAAGTGGGGTCTGACAATACCTTGTATGCCAGGAATAGATCTCCCCTTGACAGCCTATAGGACACAGAATACAGGGATAGAGCTTTGAGGTGGTCTGCTAAGGACATATTAGTTGCACCTTGTATCCTTTATGGTGGAACCTCTATGGAAGTTCCAACTGTTGGATGTGCCTGGTTAGGTATATATCAAAGGGGTCATTGTGCTCAATGATGAATGTTGAATGCAGTGGAACAATGACCTCCTTAGACCTACATGCTCTACCTTTGTTTATAAGTTGTAGAGCATAGAATGATTTCCTCACATGATGGTCAATGTCTGGATTACTGTCTATGTCTGTCCCCAATTCCCTGATTACTGGGTCAACTGTTAGAGGTTTGTTGTTAATATGATAGTTTCCAGGGGTGGATGAATTTCCAAAGGATACTAATATGCATAACTTGGCATTTAGTTTTAGTCCATGGCTTTGCACAAGTTATTTGTCTGTGTTAGCCCTTCCTAGAGAACATTAGTATCAGTGGGGGATTCTATGACTGCTCCTAATTTGCAATCATCTGCATATTTAGTCAGCCAGAGGCCCTTGACATTGGCCTTGACTTCAGAGAATTAAATGCCAAAAAAGGAGTGGTCCCAGAACTAATCTCTGAGGGAATCCACATTGTAGAGGTGGACTCTCTAATTCTAACTTCTTGTGTCCTGTTTGTGAACCAGGTGACATAAGGATGTATACCTAACCTCTTGAGTTTGTCAACAATGCCCAAGTTTGGTATTATGTCAAATGCTTTGGCCAGGTCAAGGCACACAGTTTGACCTATTTTGGTCTCATCCATTGCTTTGGTGGTCTTCTTGAAGAAGTCCACCAAGCGGAGTAGGCATGACTTACCCTTGACAAAACCAAATTGGATTAGGTCCAGTGTTTGGAGATTTCCTATCTCATTATTGATCATTTCCATGATAATTCCTTCCATGGCTTTGCATATGAGACTAATGAGACTTATGGGTCTGTAGTTTCCAGGGTATGTAGATGGTCCACCGCTGTGCGAAGGGATAACAACTGCTGTTCTCCAGTTGTAAGGCATGAAGCCTGTTTGGATACTACAGTTAAATAGCAATTCCAAAAGGCCTGATGGGTCATATTTCATGCTATTTAGAAGGTATTCTGGGATATTGTCTGGGTCCATCAATGTAGTGTTCTTGGCCTTAGAGAAGAGCACTGAGGACCTGTTCTCTAATGATAGTAGAGGGGAGTTATATCTGATATTTACTGAGGGCAGGTTGAGGGGGAGACAGGATAAAGTTAGATCTGAATTTGTCTGCCAGTAGGTTTGCTATATATTCTGGCTTAATATAGGTGACTCCATTAATAATGAGCTCTGTACACAATTAGTGTATTGCCTTTGAGGTTGCTGACATAGCTAAAGAATGCCTTGTGGTTGCCCTTTACCTGGGAGGCCAACGTTTCTTAAAATTTGGCTTTTCTAGATGTTATTTGTCTGATGAATTGTTTGTTTAGTTTGATGAGAGTGCTTTTATCCTGACAGGTTTTACTCTTCTTAATTTTTGGTACTTCTTGGTAGGGTGTATTATTGTGAGCTGGATAAATAGACAAAGATAAAAGAGAGACTTGAGGTAAATCAAGGGGGTAAACACAATGTGGAATTGAAATGGAATACTTAAGGATATGGACACATGGTTTGAAGAAAAGGCAAAGGGGAAATAAGGATAAGACCAGTGTGATCACATAAGAATGTGAGGGTAGCTGTTATGGCAAAAGGGAGACAGAGTTTCCAAGAGATGGAGGAGAGGGACCATGGAGGTGGCAGATGCACAGGACAATGGTGCTAGCAGAAGTGCAACTAAAGATCTAAGGGCAGATGAGGCCTGAACTAGATGGGAGTCAATAAAATTAATCAAGACTTGGGGGAAAGTCTCTTTTGGTATGTTGTAGAAAGGAGGAAGGGACAGACAGACCTGGCCATGTTGAGGAAGGTAGAGAGGATGGTCACAGAATGAAACAAGTAGGGGTACTGAATAATTACTTCACCTCTGCCTTCACAAAGGAAGGGGAAAGCAGAGTGCCATGATAGGAGGGAGCTAAAACAGAGTGAGTGCAGCAGTGGGTAAACTCCAGGACAGAGCAGGAGGAGGAAGTGAAAAGGAAGAAGAAGGTACATGTAGCAGGCAGGCTGATTCCCAGTGTCCTTAATATTCCAATCAATGTACAAGCAGCTCCCCGACGGAGGCCTTCAACAGATAACTAGCCAGTGGAGAAGAATTAGAGAACTAGAAGACAATGAGACTGGTACTCTTGTAGACGGGAGGGAACAGGAAAAACCTGGGGCTCTATAGATCGATAGT
The DNA here is from genome assembly GCF_019279795.1 of Protopterus annectens. Taxonomy (NCBI): domain Eukaryota; kingdom Metazoa; phylum Chordata; order Ceratodontiformes; family Protopteridae; genus Protopterus; species Protopterus annectens. Next base: position 1,073,709,012 of record NC_056739.1, read on the forward strand.
GATGACAGAGACAACTATTGAGAACATCCTAAGAGAAAGACTAGCTGTTTTCTTAGAGTACAACAATCTACAGAACAAAATCCATCATGGTTTCTTGATCAGATAGAGCTGTCTGACAAATCTGATGCCATTTTGTCAGTGCGTTGCTGGAGAACTTTACATTTCAGTACCAGCATATGTGGTCTGCCTGGACTTCGCCAAGATCTTTGACTTGATCCTATGGAGATGACTTCTAGGAAAACTGCAGGGTATGAGGTAGGACTGAGTCAGAGGAACTGAAGTGAAGCATGGCTGGAGGGTAAGACAGAGGTTTCTGATGTTAAGGAAAAATGACAAAACTCATGATTTCAGACAAGCAAGTAGTCTATTTAAGAATGCAATTGTGGGAGACCAAGCAAAATACACCCATGTTTCCCTGACCTGAGGGAGAGCTTTTATTTTTACAGTAAAAATTGCACAGTATAAATTAAACAATTATTAATTTTCAGCTGACTGACCAGAAAGAACAATTCATATTTCTGCAAGATTCTGCTGACTGTACATCCTTGTGTTTTCTTATCATAACCCTGATCACACTGAATAACTTATTTTATTTCTGTACATCTGAGGTAGCTAAGCATATGATTATGATTATGTCAGGAGAAGAAATAATATTCTAAGTGATATGGACCTAGAATCCATTGTAATTCAAAATGGATTCCACAGTTGTTTTGTTTTCTCATAAAAAATCTCATTCCTTCACAGTGAGGAGAAGAGCGATGTTAAGAATTGGAAAAGTGAGAACTGGAATGTCATGAGGGGAGGCTCGTGGTCTTGTACTCTCAGTTATTTTGATTTTCAGATACATCTGAGGGAAAGAGCTCTGGATTAGGATCGTTGTGGGCAACACAAAGACTGGTGTAGTACTGGAGGATGGGGGGCGGGGGAGTCAAAGGAAGGATTTGGGTAGGATATGCAAGTGGGCAGAAGGATGGCAGTTGAGACTCATTACACACATATTCAACATTGTGTGGCAGCTGCAAGCAGAATGTTGGGTTGTTTCTGCAGACAAAGTGACTTCAGAAGCAAAGAAGTAATACCCCTATTCAACCAAGCTCTGGTCATGCCAAACCCTGAGTACTGCATAAAAGTTCTGGAGCCTGTACAGGGAAAGGGACTTTAAAGTGCCTGAAGAGATTCACAGACAGATATGTGGAATGAAAGGGAAAGGGTATAATCGGACATAAGATGAACTGGAGGTCGTCTCACTAGGGACTAGAAGGGACCAAGAGACATTATACGGATGAAAAAGATCATAACTGGGAGAAGTGGAGGTGTCACCCTGAACAGTAAAGACAAGAGTATGGAAGGACATGATCTGCAGACTGTAGAGACCATGTACTCACTGGATCTGTGAAAGGACATCCCAGACATGGTTGTAGAGCCATGTAATATGTAACCAAAATAAATGTTGGAGATGGAATTCACAGATGCTTTAAGAAGGGTATAGGACAGGTGGAAAAGGTGGGAGAACACAAGGAGAGAGCTAGAGAATTGTAAGACGAATGTTAATTGGATTAAAAGGGCAGACTAAGTAGTCTAACTGTGTTCTGTCATCAGACAAATATAAGGTATACATTTGTGTTTCTGCAACAGCAGTAGCCACAGTCCATGGTAAACTAATTAGCTGACCATAAACAACTGTAAAGATCAGATTACTTAAGGTACTCATTTCACGACCTTTGTAGTACGTTTGTTTTATCTGAGGCAGTCACCCTAACCAGGACTTTGTAAACTGTAACTGTTAGTTCATTTATAATTGCTTCTTTTAGTTTTTTGTCTGTTGTATTTTACTGCTCAAAACAGTTAAAAAAGCCAAAATATGTCACTGTTGGGTTGTTTGTGTAAATAAATCAAACAAAATGTTGCATTCCTATTATTGTTCTTCGTGGGTAACTTTGCCCAAACATACATAGAACTAATCCTGTTGAAGTTGGGTTTGTTATAACAGCAAGTCAGGCCTTTAGTGACAGATATTTCAGCTAAATATTCCCCTTTGAACATGTGGTGTGATGACATATCAGAGTAAAACTGCTGCATAACTGTTTAAGATGTCTCAAAATACACCTTCAGTCAGTCTTGCCCTCTGAACTAGATTGGTAAAAACGTTGCAGCACTTCTAAAAGAGTAACCCAGCCTTACAAATGGATGTGGGGATCCATATGGTAGGTAATGAGTGCAGATTGTAATAGGATGCCAGAATAAATAGCGTATTGTAGTTAAGGATAACATTAATACCGAATGGGAAAGTAACAGGAAGGAAGTAGGACAATACCAGGCCATTTCCTTGACTAATACAGATAAAAGGATACTGGCCAAAGTATTAAGAAGAAGGCTAGAGAGGATCCTACCACTGGCAACAGAAGGTCAGAATGGCTAAATAAAAATAGGAAAGCAGAATAAAACTGGTGAAAGCTAGTACAAATCATGAATGGGGAAGAGAAGACAGGAGTAAGAAAAGGGGGAATAATACTTTTTGACCTAGAAAAATGCCTTTGACATGATGACATGGAGTTGTATATAGCAAGTGCTAAAAAAAGAAGGAGGAGAAAGAACTTCTCCAGGATGGTGCAGACAAACTGTGACTGTAGTTAACAGGGGTTCGGAGGTGGTGGAGGTGGGTAGCAGAATACAACAGGGGTGCTCCTTGTCTCCCAGAATTTTCAGATTGTATGAACTGAGGAGGATGTGAAGGACAAACTCCAATTCCTGATTTATACATACATATATGTTGTTTTCAGAGGATACAGAGGCAACCCTAGCAGCATTAAGTCAAGTTTTCAAAATATTCTAAGCAAACTCAGGTCTGCATTGTAATAAGAAAAGAGTGTTAGTCAGTATAGGGGAAGGAAAGGAGAGAGGAAGGGTGGGAAAGAATTCTCCAAATACTTAGCGCTGCATATGGGGTCCACTATGGAAGAGACCATAGAGAAAAAAATTGGAGTAAATTAAATGAAAAGCAATGCTGGAGAGAGGAGAGAAGAGGACCTTCATAATATTGGGGAGGGTGATTGCAGTCAGAATTATGGTAATCTTGTTAATAGCACATATGTTCAGAAATATTCAAATAGACTCAGTGGACAGAAAACCCCCAAACCTGCAGAAAGATATAGAGGAATGGACAGAAATGGGAAGCTGGAGAAGGACAAAGGAAATAAATCAATGATAGGCAGAATGAAGGGGGATGGGGGTTATCATATTTATCCACATTTGCCCTGACCTGCAACATAATGCATTGGATAGAAGCACATAAAGAAATAATGGAATACTGTGAAAAAAACGAAGACAGAGATTGGATGATAAACATCAGAAACTAAAATAAAAGAGCTAGGCAATATAATTTTGGGAGAAGACAAGGAAGAAGAATTGTTGGGGGAAAACCTTAGGAAGACATCAGAAGAAGAAATGGAAAAGGTATGGGATAAAACAAGACACAGCTCTGCTGAAAGAAAGAAAGAGGCAGAAGGGAATTTAAATGCTTAGAGTGGTTTGAACAACAGTACAGTACACTGCAAACAAAGTGGTGTAACTACTCATAGATAATGGAGGAATAAAAAAGGGACAACAAGGAGAGAGAGAGAGAGAGAGATGGAAGCAATAGCAGTAAAGGACAAAATAACGATGAAGAAGGATATATGACAATCTAAGATAAAAGGAAGAGAGGGCAAGGTTAGGGAATTATGAAAAAGCTGGGAAAAAGAAGAGAGATGGAAAATCAGTCCAGAGAAATGGAAAAGCATACTGCAGATGGACCGCCATATGCAAAAGATACATGGGATTGGGGACCTGATGCTGTGGGTCTTACACTGATGGTGTTTAACTTCTAAAAACCTGACAAAAGATGTAAGGAAAGAAAGATAATCACTGCTGGAGATGTGTAAAAATAGAGACAAGAATGATATAGGTAGGGAAAGGGGAAAGGAGGTAGGGAGGAAATGAGAAAAGAATGGAAGGAGTTGTTGCTGGGCTAATGCACTGACACAACAACAGGGAATAGAGTAAAGAAGGTAACACACTGTATAAATGGCTTGTTAGGGGGCAGTATACGGTAACAGCAGAAAAGGGATACAGCTAAACACTTGTGAGAAGTAAGAAGAATGGTGCACCATGCATGGGAATTACACATAAATGTATTTTTGGCCAATGGAAACAAAATAAAAAAAAAAAAATAGTTACAAAAAGGCCATCCACTTCTCATTAAATAATGCAACTATTAAGTTATCCTGCAGGCCTATACCATGCAACTGATTTACTCGTGACCTTCTGTGTACAGCTCTCTCACTAATGCTTGACTATATCTGTACATAGTGTATATGATTTATATATATATATATATATATATATATATATATATATATATATATATATATATATATATATATATATATATATGGATCCCCTTCTAATACTCAAATGACCATATCATCAAATTTCATTTCTGTTAGATTAAAATCACGAAAATGAAATACCTAAATATTGAAGTTTTCCCAGGGCAAGTAAACACTTGCCCAACAGGACCTTTTCTACACTGTAGTATAATCCTGGAGTTGGTATATATAGTTAAGAGGGTGTGGGGGTGTAGCCCCCCACCTAGGTGGGTTTTATTTACTCTGGTGTCGGTGATATGGCCGTTAGCATTCGAAGGGGATCCATATATATATATATATATATATATATATATATATATATATATATATATATATAGACACACACACACACACACACATACATACACACACACACACACACACACACACACACACACACTCTCAGGCAGACATACGCACACACATAGATATATATAGTTTATACGTTTCTTTATGAAAAGATAGAGGACATCATTCTGGGAATCAGTTGGATTAAAATAACTAATATTATTGCAAATTGGCCCTAAATGGTGAAAACATTCGTAATGGACTTGTTGAACAACCAAAGTTTACATTTAAAGTGAACAATAACATGAAATGACGAAATGCTATATATGTAAATACTGTTGCTATATACATGAAGGGCCAAACATTACAGTTCAGTTTTCAAGACTGATTTCTTTCCCAGGCAATTTAAATGGTACCACCTCATGGGTGGTCTATTTATCTAAATAGTTGCCCTGTGGAGCATACTATGATACTATGTAGGAAACATATAGGAAACAAAGAAAGATGTTTACAACAACAAATTTGTAAACATCATTATGCAATGGTAAAACAGGACAATAATAATATACTATTTAAAAATTCTTATTTTGTGAACATTTTTAAAAAAATTAGGAAAATGTTAACCAGTTTTATTTTGGGGGGGGGTGATAATTGGGAAAAGTGTTCAGAATTTATATAATTTATTTGGCAAGTCTGATTAAACAGAGGAAGTTCACCAGGTTTGAAAGAATTGATTTCAGTTTTTAGTGTTCTGAAACATAGAGATACAAAACTGTAATTAATTATGTTGTTTATACTAATAAATTACTTATAAGATGGTTCACAGATATATAGTTTCATATGAGATTACTAAGCGAAAGATTTAAGAGCCCTTACAAGCCTAGCCAATATAACCCAATTTTACCCAATGTATGGCCTCTAAGGGCAAGAGGAGGACATTGATTTGTGCCTATGCCTTGAGTATCTTAGAGATTGTCCTTGACCATAAGGGATATAGGCACTACCCCAGGTGTGAATTTGTGATTCCCCATCTGTTGATCCAAACTGTGTTTGAAGAGGGCTAGGGAAGGGCTCTGCTTAATGTGAATAGGAAGCCTGCTCCAAAGAGGAGACAATCTCTGAGACACATATCTATCTCTTCAGCATGTTTTGTTTAAGTTGCTAAGTTTAGATCCCTAGATTGGGTGATCCTTGTGCTGTTTGACTTGCAGATGTCTAGCATCTCTATCAGGGCTGGATTTGTGAGTGCCTTGTAGGTCAGGCATAGGTTACACCTTAACAGTTGGTTGGAGACAGAGGAAAGGAATAGGGGTTTAGTCTATCCACATAGGATATGTTGTTTACACCCTGTATTTTCTTTGTGAGGAACCTCTGAGGTCACTCTAGCTGCTGTAAGTGCCTGGTCAATACATCCCAAATGGCGCGTTGTACTTGATTATTGATCTCTTTAGGGTTGAATACAGCGGGACTATAAATTCCTTTGATCTGGATGCCATACCTTTACTTATAAGCTGTGACACATAGAAGGACTTCCTCACCACTGTGGACACATGGTGGTCAAAATTCAGGCTACTATCTATCTGTGTACATAGATCTCTTACCTCTGAGTCTACTCTTAGGGGGTGTACTACTGATGTTGCAATTTGCAGGGGTATTTGACTTTCCAAAGGGTATGATAATGCATTTTTTATTCTAGTTTTAAGCCATGGTTCTGGCACCAACTGTTTGTCTGATTTAGACCCTCCTGAACGATATCGACATTGTTAGGGGATTCAGTGATTGCCCCCCAACTTGCAGTTGTTGGCAAATTTTGTCATCCAGAGGTCTTCCACATTAGCCTTGACTTCAGAGAAGTACATTCCAAACAGGAGTGGTCACAGCACTGAACCTTGTGGCACAACACTGGTAACTGGCCTCTTGCTGGATGTGGATTCAACCACTTTAACTACATGTGTCCTGTCCATGAGACAATTGGCTATACATCTGGTGATGTAGGGATTTATGCCCAGTTTTGTGAGTTTATTTATAATACCTGAGTGGGGAATTGTGTCAAATGCCCTGGCCAGGTCTAGGTAGGTGGTATGTACTGTTTTACCCTCATCCATGACCTTAATGACTTTCTAAGAAATTCACCAGATTCAGTAGGCATGACCTGCCCTTGACAAGGCCGAATTGGGTTGGGTCATGTGATGGGAGGTTTCCTATGGCATTATTTATCAGGTCCATGATTATTCTTTCCATGGCCTTACATATAGGACTAGTCAAACTTAGGGGTCTATAATTTCCAGAGCCAGTAGATGGTACTCCTTTATGCAGAGGGATGACTGTTGCTGTCCTCCACTCTATCAAGACAAAGCCAGTCTAGAGACTATGGTTAAACAGAGATCCTAACGGGCCTGATAAGTCCTGATTTCAGCTGTTTAAGAGGCAACCTGGTATATTGTCAGGCCTCATTAAAGCCATGTTTTTAGCTTTAGAAAACACAGTGGTAACCTGCTCGTTGGTGATAATTAGTGGTTGAGTGGTGGAGGGTGTTTCTTGGCGGAGAACTGGGGGGTGATGGGGAGGTGAAATTTGAGCTGAATTTGTTTTATGTCTTGACAGGATTTTCTTTCTTTTGTTGTACAACAAGGTTGTGTCTCATTTTTATGGCAGCCTTTCCGCCAAGAGCATCAAACGAATCCTGCAGTCAGATCCTCTGGACTTTACTTTATTAATTACTTATTATTATTATTTGTCTTTGTTTACTGGGAAAGTCTGAGTGGGTAATCCCCATTTTCATTACAGGCTCAGGGAGAAAAGCTCCATTTGTTTACATTGCATTATACTTAGTTCTGGATAAACACAGAGTAGTTACATTTCTATATACATTTATACACCTACAGTAGTTATATTTATACATTCTAAGATTTTACAGAGGTAGAAGTTACTAAAGAGAAAGCCCATGTGCAACTTAGTGGATTGCACAGGCAGCAGTTATGTATGCTCATACCTTTATGTCTGTCACCCAACTGTTTGTCCTCAGACTCGATCTCTCCAACAACACCTGCATCCTGGACAGCTGAGATATAATTCATAACATGACTGTCTTAATAGTTTAAAAATAGTGGTGGTTTGATTTTACTCATTCTGAAGAAGTCCAATTTCATGGTGGAATAAAATGCTAAGTAAAGTTTTTATTTAATTTAGTGTACAGTTGTTCACTTTAAGTTAGGAAGATTATGCTGTAAAACTGAAATGGTAAGCCATATTTTGGCACACCATCTAGCTTAATTTATGTATCTCTGAAACCGGCAATTAAATTAATGTAAAACAGTCATTGGCCAATGCCTTTAAGAAATCGCTATCTAAACCTCCTAGATCTCTTTTAAGAGAAGGCATCAGTGAAACCCTCAGATATATCTGTTATACTCATTTCTTCATAAAAGTGTCACAAACAAAAAAACACCCCTGACCCCATCAAGAATAAATCAACTTTGAGAAACATCCTAGTAATTCATGAGTCCATTATTAGGAACACTGATTCCATACTCACTAGGCTGAACAAGAACGGGATTACAATCTGTATCGCTGGAGCCAGGATTGCTGATATTTCAAGAGTCCTTAAAACACTCTCTTCCAGCAAGTATAACTGTGACCTGATCACAGTCCATGCTGGAATTAACCATCTGGCATGAAAACCTGTGAACGACATGCAGAAGGAGTTGCTGGAATTTGCTACACATTCTTCTGTTGAGGATAAGACTCTAGTCTTGAGTGGTGTCCTTCCCTCACTGAAAATGAAGCCTAGAGTCAAAGAAAAGAAAGAAAAAAGGAAAAGTTAATTGGTTTCAGCAATTGTCTGAGTAGCTGGTGTCATTCCAACAGTATCCAATATGAGTCTCCCAGAGACAAGATGATTGCCAATTCTACTTTCCAAGGATGGTCAACACCTTTCATTCAAGAGCTTCTGCATACTGGCCAAAGCCTTTGCTATCCTCATGGTATCTTTTTAAGCAGAGGGAATTCATCTAATGAAAATCCTAACCTAACCAACAAATCGAACTATAAAAACCTAACAGCATCATGGTGTCCCTTCTTAATGCCATGTCTTAATAACAAACTGCCTGATCTGGAGCACTTCTGCTTTGATGTGGTTATTATTGATTTGTTTATGGCCACTCACCCTACGAACAACATTCCTCGACTTTTTAGAGATGATTTGGGAGATGGTACACAACGGTCGATGGAGCATTATGCTTTCCAGCTAAATGAAAGGAGCTCCAAATCTATGGATGTCTCAGCTAATATTGTTACTTCTTCTCCAGCAAATATATGGGATCATTATGTGGTAAGTGCTTTACTAACCCTTTTCAAACAGTGGGCTCTACAGGTATGGTTTACTTATTTGCTAAAGTGTGTGAACTAAATGAAAAATTAGAAATTTTACTACGGAAGGAAACCAGCACACATATGAATGTTCTTTTCCTTAAGAGATATGTGGACTTAAATATAACTCCTCGAGGCTTGAGAGCATCCAAAATGCACACTACTCCATTTGATTAACAAAACCCAGATGACATCAATTTTAGAAAAAGGTGGATTGAGGCTGCACATCTATGTTCCATGGAGTGGGTATGGATTCTTATAGAAAGAGACCTCCTTAAACAACACAAATTGAAAGAAGAGGTATTGCTGGTGAGTGCTGAATGTCAAAAATATGTAATTGCTTGGAAAATGGATGAATTGCTGAGAGAAATTAATGTTAAATTGTTAGACCTTGAACGAGATGCAAAAAAATTAACAGGGATATCAAAGATTATAGCACTGACTCTGTGTTTCTATGGAAACTCAGTTCTAATAGGTCAACATCTTCATATGGGAGGGGAAGAGGTTTTAATAATACTTCTGCTTCCACGTCTCTCTCTTTCACAACTTCAGAAGATGCAAAAGATACTATAGAGGGTGAGAAAGAAAGCGAAAACTGTCCGCCCTTACCAGTAGCACAAAATCCAACAGACCACAATAACCAATTTTGGAGTAATAACAACAATAAATTCCAGAGGAGAAAAAGAGGTAGCAATGACTAAGGTCAGCAGAGGAATCCGGGAAGAAACCCTAAGAAATACAACATCAGAACATGGTGAAATTGAAAGGTGCGACTGCTGTTTTAGTGACTCTTTAGTTCTAAATTCATCTGAAATTTATGTCTCTGATGTAGTACTTTCTATATTGAATTTGGGATTAAAATTTATCCGCACAACGTTACCTAGGTTACATGTCTTGAAAAGTGAATTATTTCAGTTGGGAAGGAAACTGCATTTAATTGATTTTTTTAATAAACAAAATAATGGGGAGCAAGTTGTATTTGATGAAAGTCTGGATGATTCTTTTTATTCTTGTTCCTCATTTCAGGAATATTTAAGTGATGATGTTATTAATGCCTATAACACTTTGGATACTAGCAAAATTCATGTTACTTGTCAGTTTATTCCCCCATATATTAACAGTAATATACAAAGTTAAATTTCTACTTTGAATTTTCAAGTTGAAAAATGATGTTATGAATGTATGCAAAACAAACATAATGCAAAATATAACTTAACAAAAGAACAATGGTCTGCTTTTATAGAGTTTTGTGCAGATCAGTGAATAGTGGTGAAGCAGGCTGACAAAGGGAATCAAAATGTGATACTAAATTATGTCCAATATTTAGAAGTGTGTTATGCTCACTTAAATAATGGACAGGTATATGAAACGTGATAGAACTAAATATTATGCAGCTATTAAAGAGTACCAATGCTTACTAAAGAAAGGTTTATCATCATCATCATCATCTTTTGGCTTTTCCCGTTACGGGTCGCCACAGCGGATCATCTCTTTCCATTTCTTCCTATCCTCTGCATCTTGCTCTGTCACACCAACCGCCTGCATGTCCTCTCTCACCAGGTCCATAAACCTTATCTTAGGTCTTCCTCTTTTCCTCTTACCTGGCAGCTCCATCCTTAGCATCTTTTTCCCAATATACCCATCATCCCTCCTCAGCACATGTCCAAACCAACGCAATCTCGTCTCTCTTGCTTTGTCTCCAAACTGTCCAACATGAGCTGACCCTCTAATATACTGATTCCTAATCCTATCCATCCTAGTCACACCGAGTGCAAATCTTAACATCTTTAACTCTACCACATCCAGCTCTGACTCCTGCCTTTTTGTCAATGCCACTGTCTCCAACCCATATAACATAGCTGGTCTCACTACCCTCTTGTAGACCTTCCCTTTCACTCTTACTGGTACCCGTCTGTCACAAATCACTCCTGACACACTTCTCCACCCATTCCACCCTGCCTGTACTCTCTTCTTCACCTCTCTTCCACATTCACCATTACTCTGAACTGTTGATCCCAAGTACTTAAACTCGTCCACCTTTACCAACTCTACTCCCTGCATCCTCACCATTCCTCTACCCTCCCTCTCATTTACACTCATGTATTCTGTCTTAGCCCTGCTGACCTTCATTCCTCTGCTCTCTAGAGCATATCTTCACCTCTCCAGAGTCTCCTCAACCTGATTCCTACTCTCACTACAGATCACAATGTCATCTGCAAACATCATAGTCCACGGGGCCTCCTGTCTGATCTCATCTGTCAACCTGTCCATCACCACTGCAAATAAGAAAGGACTCAGAGCTGATCCTTGATGTAATCCCACCTCCATCTTAAATTAATCTGTCACTCCCACTGCAGTCCTCACCACTGTCACACTACCCTCGTACATATCCTGTACCACTCTTACATACTTCTCTGCCACTCCCGACTTCCTCATACAATATCACAACTCTTCTCTAGGCACCCTGTCATTTGCTTTCTCCAAAAGGTTTATGTTTGAGGTATTTTACAAATAATGATTTGGAAAAGAAGTTTAATGTTGACAATACCTGTATAGCATCATTTTATTGTTTACCCAAAACATGTAAAGGCATTGAGAATTTGGGTGGAAGACCAATTGTTTCTTCAGAGAAGTATTTCTTAAAAAATGTTTGTATCTTGTTACACAAGTATTTAAAAACTTATGTTATGATTATACCATCTAATATTAAAGACAGCCAAGATTTTTTTGAGTAAAACTAATGGGTTAACCTGGAAAAACACTATGCATTGGCTTTGTTTGGCTGTAAAAAGTTTATATATGAACATAAAACACAATGATGGTATGTGGGCTTTGTTTTATTTGTTTTAGGGGATTCACCTTTATCTCATTTTTTAGTGGAATTAGTTTCTTTTTGTTTGAGAAACAAATTTTTTATGTTTAATGGTGATGTCTTCCACCTATGGCAGGGCACAGCAATGGGGCAGCTTTTGCCCCTATTTATGCCAACTTAGTAATGGCCAAATTTGAAATTGATTATATATATGTACATGATTTTTATAAATCACAGGTCGTAAAATACTTTAGATTTATAGATGACTTAATTTTTTATGTGATGGGGATGATTCAGAGACCCCGTCTTTTATTGAAGACTTACAAATAAATACTATGGGTCTGCAGTTTGATGTTATTCAGATAGGATAGCAAGTCACTTTCCTAGACATTGACCTTATGGGTCTATGTACTACTATCCTTAGAAAGTTTGAACAAAGGAATTTATTTTTGTATGGCAATAGCTGTCATCCACACCATCTTATTTCTGTATTGCCATACAATTAATTTTTAAGAATTAATAGGCTATGTAGTTTGGGTAGTAACTTTGAAAAAGAGATATTGGAAGCAGAAAATGTTTATTAGTAGAGAATATGATGCTAACATGGTTGCACAGTCAAAACACAAGGTGGTGAAAAATCGGTGCAAGTCTATGACCACCAATGTTAGTAATACTAGGGAAAGTGGATTTGTTAGTAGTAGAAGGGAAAAGAAACCAAAGAAAAATGAGAAGAATAATAATAAAGGTAATAAGGAAGCATATTTTGTACTACCTTTAATATTTTAACTGAACAAATAGTTAAAGACGTACAACAATATTGGCACTTGTTAATGAGGGACAAACACTTGATACAGTTGTTACAAAAATATGTTAACATTTCTTATATGAGAACTAGGAATTTGGCCGACATGGTTGTGCATAATCATTTCATACCACCAGATGTCATAGGTATAAGTATTGTCAGCAATAGAGGGACATTACCATGCAATAAATGTTCTATCTGCAAACAGATAGCGAACTTTATTCCAAAAATTAATGAAACCAAGTTCTTTGTGAATGGTAATTATGCATGTAACACAGAATGGCTAATTTATGCCTTGAAATGTACTTGTAATTTATTTTATATTGGAGAGACAGGTAGAAGCTTTAAAATCCGCTTCCAAGAGCACATCAGAGACATAAAAAATAAAAACAAATGGAAAGTCCTTTGGAAAATCACTTTGCACTTTTTCATCATGCTAAATTTGAAGATTTAAAGGTATGCATTTTAGAAAAAGTTGAGGTATGTTTGGGGTAATGTACAAATATAAAAGATAAATTGTTAAGAGAAGAAACACTTTTTATCTTAAAATATAATGCTTTGGAGCCATTTGGACTCAATAAAGAATGTAATTGCAAATATGTTATATAATTAAGGTTATTGAATAATTGTACAATTGTTTGACTGAATGAGTTTTAACTGCATTTAAGGTGTAGTCAAAATTTTGATTTTTATTCTTTGAAGGCTTTTGAGCCGAAGCGCTGTTCTTAATAAATTTGTACTACTTTTTATTGGGTTTGTGGCCAAGTTGTTGTTGCTTTTTTGCAATATACTGCTTTGGGGTGGTTACTATAATTCATAACATGACTGTAAATGGTTTAAAAATGATGGTGGTTTGATTTTACTCATTCTGAAGAAGTCCAATTTCATGATGAAATAAAATGTTAAGTAAAGTTTTTATTTAATTCAGTGTACAGTTGTTCGATTTAATATATCTGTTATACTCATTCCTTCATAAATGTGTCACAAACAGGAAAAACAATCCTGACCCCATCAAGAATATATCAACTTTGAGAAACATCCTAGTAATGCATGAGTCCATTATTGAGGACACTGATTCCATACTCACTAGGCTGAACAAGAACAGGATTACAATCCTCATCACTGGAGCTAGGATTGCTGATATTTCAAGAGTCCTTAAAACACTCTCTTCCAGCAAGTATAACTGTGACCTGATCACAGTCCGTGCTGGAATTAACCATCCGGCATGAAAACCCGTGAACAACATGTAGAAGGAGTTGCTGGAATTTGCTACACATTCTTACATCAAGGATAAGACTCTAGTCTTGAGTGGTGTTCTTCCTTCACCGAAAATGATGCCTAGAGTCAAAGAAAAGAAAGATAAAAGGAAAAGTTAATTGGCTTCAGCAATTGTCTGAGTAGCTGGTGTCATTTCAAGAGTATCCAATATGAGACTCTCGGAGACAAGATGATTGCCAATTCTACTTGCCAAGGAAGGTCAACACCTTTCATTCAACAGCTTCTGCATACTGGCCAAAGCCTTTGCTATACTCATGGTATCTTTTTAAGCAGAGAGAATTCATCTAATGAAAATCCTAACCTAACCAACAAATCGAACCATAAAAACCTAAGAGCATCATGGCGTCCCTTCTTAATACCATGTCTTAATAACAAACTGTCCTGATCTGGAGCACTTCTCTATCTGGAGCAAATCCATGCTTGTGTAGTGACTCAGGCATGGTCAAAGGCATAGTCAAATGCACTGAGAGCATTTTCTCTGTGCTTGGGTTCTGTGCCTTTAATGCCTGCTGGAAGTGACTGCTGTATCTCATTTTTTATCAAGGATTTCAACCCTACAATACCTAGTGATACTACATGTAAGTTCATTGAGCTCCAGGTTACACTACATAAGTTGGACCTTCAGCTTGTAGTTTACAAGCCACCTGACACTGCCCCCACATGACCATGATAAGTTACTAATGTTCATAGAAAAATCCCTATTAGAGATTGAGCTCTAATCCTCAGTCACTTCAACTAACCCTCCATAGACTGGAATACTTATATTTGTAACGTCTGTTATGCACAACTTTTTTTAGATTGGATGAATGAATATTCCTTGGATCAAACTGTCCATAACCCCTTCATGGTCAGACATCTCCTGGACCTAGGTCTTAGAAACTTGGCTTCTGCCTGTTCCCTGTCCATGGTTGGTCCCTCATTTGTTAAGTCTGATCACCAACTGGCTAACTCTATGCTCAGAACATCCTATTCCATGGTCAACAATACCATGCACTTAAGACACTTCAAAAATGCTAACCTTTTATACATGTTGTGACATCCCCACATTGGGACAGTAATCAAGGAGCCTGAATCCTTACCACTAACACTGGAGAAGGATGTTCACTTGGAATACAAATGGATACACTCAGTATTTCCAGATGCAGACCTCTCTGCATCAAGCACAATTTCCCCTAGGAGCACTCAGGGAACACAGTCAGCCCGGGGTCTGAATTTCTCTATATCTGCCTCCCTCAAGGTCCCCAGTAAGACCCCACACTGGCACAGCTTCAGAGTTAAGTCCTCAGCTGAGTACCCAAACCAAGTCCTCCTCCACTCTCTCTGTAAATCCAGTGCTTCATGTTCTTGCTTCAAGTAGCTGACACACACACACACACACACACACACACACACACACACACACACACACACACACACACACACACACACACAAACACACACACACACACACCTGGGAAAGGCTAGCACAGGTTTACTATCTATGCCCCCTTCAGCCCATACTATAAGGTGGTTATCACTACCACAAGGCACTACAAAGCCAGCTACCCAAGGGTCTTGCAAGGGTACCCAGTTATACTGAATTAAATTAATATTAATACAAATGGTAATACTGACCAAACATCCAGGCTTTCAGGAGTGGCCAGTTATCACCAAATAAATATATGCAAATACTCTCAAAGCTTAAATATTTTTCTAAAAGGACCAGCCACAATGAGAAGTTTAAATATATTTAATAATAAATAATAAAAGAACATGAGAATACTAAATAACTATTTACAATAATCAGAGTTTTAGTCACAGGAAATATTAAAAATAACACCAATGGAAAGTTTCACACAGTTACAGAAAAACATCACTTTTAATCTCACTGTATTTTCCTGACTAATCTAAAAGAATTACTGTTCCCTAGTTAAGTTACTTACTACCACAAGGTAAGATGATATTGGTCAGTGGTCCTTGTTGTCAGATCCAAGGAAAAATGCAAAATGCTCTGAGCAATCTCCTACTAATAGCTAAATATTATTTCTGGCTTTCAGAATGACATCACACACATCTGGTCATCTGACTCTGTTTCCCGCACTATCCCCCATCACTAAAAGCTACCAGGGTTTAGCACCTGTGTTGTATAATATACACACAGAGCTTGGCTCAGATGTGGTGCAACTGCTGGAAGTCATAAAACCATAAAACCATTTCATTCTTCTTACAGGAGCTAGCAATTATTTTGTAGCCCAAACATTGCATCTCTGGATTCAATCAAAACCGTGGGATAACATCTTTTGAAAAGTCAGGTGGATTAAGATTAACCTCTGCACTTCCAGTCACCTGTTAAAGCATATACATTTAATTCAATTACAATAATACATGTACATTTCTTTTCCTTCCAGCAGAGCACACTGCTGATACATTTTAACATAAGCAAACCTCGCAAATACATTTTCAGCACAAGCATCTGTACAAATCAGTTTGATATACAAATGACATATAATTATTTACAAAATTCCAGCTAGCTATGCTGGCATATGTAATAAATCCACTGCTCTGTTTCTCTTGGCTTGGCTGGCAGTACCTCCTATCATCACATATGTACAACAAAATCACATTACTCTCCTCTGCTAATGCCAAAATGGAACTGGGATATGCAGCCACATATGCCAAGGATATTTATGCTCATTTAGATAAATGCATTGCTAGGGCTGTCCACACGATGACCAAATATAATGGCAATTTCAATAAAAAAAACCCTACCAGTGGTCAGTAGATATAAATAAACTTTACAACAGAAGGAAGAAACTGCTTAGACTAACTTGTAAGTCCAGACCCTCTCATCTCAATGAGAATATAAAATGCCTTGCCAAGAAACTGAAGGTAGCTATTACAACCTGCAAATCCTTGCATGAACATATGCTTGTTTCTGCTGCTAAGGATAACTATAAGTCCTTAGCGTTGTCAGAAAACTAAGGAATGATCACATCACTGCTCAGAACTCATCTATAATGACACCTCCTATTCAAATCTTAATGACATTACCAACATACTGGGTAGCAATTTTGCTGCAAATTAATTCCCTGAAACTATCAACCCCACTCCAAACATACTGGAGCAATTTCCCCATTTCTATCTACAAGGACCATATCCTTAAAGTAATCCACAAAACCAAAAATACTTATTGAATGGGACCCAACAACAATATGGGTCCTTGCTGATCTTCTCCTTAAGTTGTTCAACCTAAGCCTTAGCACAGGTTATGTTCATAAGGGTGGTTCCACCACTGACTCAAACAACTATAGACCCATTGGCCTTACTAGTTTTGTCTACAAATCCATGAAATGCATCATCACTGACCTCTTAAATCAGGGCATTAAGAATTTAATCAGGATCAACCTCCATTGATTCAGATTTGTTAAGAGCAGGTCTTGCCTCCTCAGTCTTGTGACCTTCTTTGAAAACGTCACACAGGCAATGGACAATGGTCACACTGTTCACACTTCTTACCTGGATCTAGCAAAAGCATTTAATACTATACCATGAAATTAGGTTATAAAGAAGCTAACAGGCTTAAACATAGATCCCTGTGTGCTAAGCTAGATAGCCAACTGGCTCAAGTACAAAATGTGTGTTGTCAGGGTCAGTGATGCCTCTTCAGTTAAGGAAAATGCGATCAGTGGCATTCCTCAGCAGTCTTTATTTGGCTTCCTCCTTTTTTCATTTATTTCTTTGATCTCAGCATGGACAGCAATGATCTCTGGCTGACTAAGCTCACCAGTGATTGCTGCTTGGATGCAGTTGTCAAAACAACAAATGGTACAAATTCCTTTCAAATGGACTATCAAAGGTTAATACACTGTGCACTGAGAAAGGGATCTATGTAAATACTAAGAAATTCAGTATAATCTCCTTCTGAAAAAAAAATGCTATCACCTACAGAGTAAATGACACCCCCACTCTCCAATGAGTCTGGCATCAGAAGTCTGGGCATGTGGGTAGATAACTCCCTCTCATTTGATCACCATGTAGCAACCGCAGTCAGGAAGAACTTCTTTATATTAGAATTAATCAGCAAGGGCATCTCTTCCAAAACTGAGGAACTTCTTGTTCCCCTGTATTCTGCCTTGGTTAGACCCAGTATATAATGAAACCTTTGACATGTGTCCAACCAGATATTGTTTGTTTGTGTCTTTCGGCTTTTCCCGGTTAGGGGTCGCCACAGCGGAATTCCGGTCCGCTAATGATTGGCAGTAGATTTTTACATGCCGAGTTGCCGGCTCTGATGCACAACCTTCAACAAAGGTACGTCCATTCATGCATGTCTCCGCACAGAAGACGCTCTAGCTGAGAATTGAACAGGATAACGTCTTACTGTGAGGCGACAACGATATATCAAAAAAAAAATATTCAAAAGGCAGCAGAGGTTCCTAACAAAAAGAATCTCACACCTTATAAAGCTTCACTACCATGTAAGGCTGGAGTCACTCTCCCTGTACTTAGTGTCATGCACACTCATGAGGGGACACCTATGTCTTGCTTTCCTTGCCCTCAGCGATCCCATTATTTATGACTTCCTTTTTCTCAGTTTGTCAGGTAGTATAGCCAATATTACTGCAACAGATTTGAATCTACATCAGGGAATAAATAAAAGTAAACAGAAAAATATATTTATCACCGAGTGTCTCTCCTTGCTTTCAAATAGATTCCCTTTGCATGTCAAGCAGTATGATTTCTTTTGCCTTCGAATATAGGTTTAGACAATTGGATGGGTACCTGAAAAGACACTCCATGACTGATAGACCTTGCCTTCCTTGAAAAAATTGGTAGAACGAGTGTGGTTATTAGCAAGTTACAGATGGCCTCTGGTTTAATAGCCTTGTATTTCCAATGATACTGATGAAATCCCATCAAATCTGATATACTTTTTGCCGTATTTACTGATGGACAAAATATTAATTTCCATTCAACCAAAAATACTACAAAAAAAAACCCCAAAAGAACCCCCAAAAACCCCAAGCATTTCTCAGTGTTGAAAGATTATTTGCATTAATAACTGATAACAGCAGTATGGTATGAAAGACAGACAGAGCTATGACATAGGATGCATCTTGACTCATGGTGTAAAAATTAATTGAAGAAGTACCATGTCATTCAACTGAAGAACTCATTTTACCTTCAAAATATATGACTGTTGTAATTTTGTGTTAACAATGCACAATTTCATTCAAAGCATACAAATCATTATGTTAAATACAGAGGGAAAATGTATAAAAGCATTAAGAAAAATGCACATAAGGAAATAAGAAGCAAAACTGAAACATACATTTTTTTTAAATACAAATGTGTATCATTTACTAGTCATATTTATTTATTTATAAGTTAGTTACATGTAGCAGTCAGAAAGAGTCATCTTATTTTTATTTATTATTTATTTATTATAGGTTCATAGGTTCATACTAGGCTATCTGCCCCAGGGCATTTATAAGCCTAGCCAGAGTGTGTTTGGCTTTCGCCACCCATTTTAAATTAATTTTGCTATGCCCTTTTTCGAGGTTAGTATACTGTGCCTCTGTCTAACAGTGACACAGAAGTGATATCCGGGGTAAACCTACGATCTCCCATCCACTCATCAAGATTCCTCATAAAGAGAGTCAATGAGGGACTCTGCCTAACCTGGACTGGGATTTTATTCCAGAGTGAAGGGAGCCTCTGGGTTATGAATCTGTCCCTCCAGCATGTCCTATTTATTTCAATGCTGAGGTTCAAGTCTCTCGAGCGCATAGCTCGATGGGATTTGGATTTTCTGAGGTGCAGCATGTCCATTAATTCCGGATTGGACATGGCTTTATACGTCAGGCACAGATCGCCTCTGAGCAGGCAGTATGCCACTGAGTAGAGCTGGAGTTTCTTTAACCGGGCAGCATATGGCATCTGTTTGAGCCCTTTGATCCTCTTGGTGAGGTACTTTTGGGGTCTTTCCAGTTGCTGCAGGTGTCTGGTAAGGTACATCCCAAAAGAGGCATTATACTCAATTATGGGCCTGATGAGGGATGAGTAAAGAGGCACGATGACCTCCCCTGATCTAGATGTGAATCCCTTCATGATTAGGTGGGCTATATAAAATGTTTTTCTAACCACTTTGGCCACATGGTTGTCAAATGAGAGATTGCTATCAACTTGGGTCCCCAGGTCCCTAATGACTTTTTCTGTACTTAATGGATTACCACCTATGTGGTAATTTGTGGGCACTGTTTTTGCCAAAGGGATGACTATACACTTTTGGCATTTAGCTTGAGGCCATGGCTCTGGCACCAGTTGTCTGTTTCTATGAGGCCCTTTGGAGGATGCTTGTGTCGGCTGGAGAGTTGGTTATGGTGCCCAGTTTGCAGTCATCTGCGAACTTGGTCAGCCACAGTAACCCCTTTTCCCATAGACTGGAATACTTATATTTGTAACGCCTGTTATGCACAACTTTTTTAGATTGATGAATGAATATACCCTTGGATCAAACTGTCCATAAACCTTCATGGTCAGACATCTCCTGGACCAGGTCTTAGAAACTTGGCTTGCCTGTTCCCTGTCCATGGTTGGTCCCTCATTTGTTAAGTCTGATCACCAACTCGGCTAACCCTATGCTCAGAACATCCTATTCCATGGTCAACAATACCATGCACCCTTAAGACATTTAAAATGCGGTTTTATAACCTTTATACATGTTGTGACATCCCACATTACTGGGGACAGTAATCAAGGAGCCTGAATCCCGCATTCACTACTAACACTGGAGAAGGATGTTCACTTTGGAATACAAATGGATACACTAGTATTTCCAGATGCAGACCTCTCTGCATCAAGCACAATTTCCCCTAGGAGCACTCAGGGAACAGTCAGCCCGGGGTCTGAATTTCTCTATATCTGCCTCCCTCAAGGTCCCCAGTAAGACCCCACACTGGCACAGCTTCAGAGTTAAGTCCTCAGCTGAGTACCCAAACCAAGTCCTCCTCCACTCTCTCTGTAAATCCAGTGCTTCATGTTCTTGCTTCAAGTAGCTGACACACACACACACACACACACACACACACACACACACACACACACACACACACACACACACACACACACACACACACACACACACACACACACACACACACACACACACCCCTGGGAAAGGCTAGCACAGGTTTACTATCTATGCCCCCTTCAGTCCATACTATAAGGTGGTTATCACTACCACAAGGCACTACAAAGCCAGCTACCCAAGGGTCTTGCAAGGGTACCCAGTTATACTGAATTAAATTAATATTAATACAAATGGTAATACTGACCAAACAGCCATGCTTTCAGGAGTGGCCAGAGTAATCACCAAATAAATATATGCAAATACTCTCAAAACTTAAATATTTTTCTAAAAGGACCAGCCACAATGAGAAGTTTAAATATATTTAATAATAAATAATAAAAGAACATGAGAATACTAAATAACTATTTACAATAATCAGAGTTTTAGTCACAGGGAATATTAAAAATAACACCAATGGAAAGTTTCACACAGTTACAGAAAAACATCACTTCTAATCTCACTGTATTTTCCTGACTAATCTAAAAGAATTACTGTTTCCTAGTTAAGTTACTTACTACCACAAGGTAAGATGATATTGGTCAGTGGTCCTTGTTGTCAGATCCAAGGAAAAATGCAAAATGCTCTGAGCAATCTCCTACTAATAGCTAAATATTATTTCTGGCTTTCAGAATGACATCACACACATCTGGTCATCTGACTCTGTTTCCCACACTATCCCCATCACTAAAAGCTACCAGGGTTTAGCACCTGTGTTGTATAATACAAACACAGAGCTTGGCTCAGATGTGGTGCAACTGCTGGAAGTCATAAAACCATAAAAACATTTCACTCTTCTTACAGGAGCTAGCAATTATTTTGTAGCCCAAACATTGCATCTCTGGATTCAATCAAAACCGGGGGATAACATCTTTTGAAAAGTCAGGTGGATTAAGATTAACCTCTGCACTTCCAGTCACCTGTTAAAGCATATACATTTAATTCAATTACAATAATACATGTACATTTCTTTACCTTCCAGCAGAGCACACTGCTGATACATTTTAACATAAGCAAACCTCACAAATACATTTTCAGCACAAGCATATGTACAAATCAGTTTGATATACAAATGACATATTATTTACAAAATTCCAGCTAGCTATGCTGGCATATGTTACAAATCCACTGCTCTGTTTCTCTTGGCTTGGCTGGCAGAGCCTCCTATCATCACATATGTACAACAAAATCACATAATTCTCCTCTGCTAATGCCAAAATGGAACTGGGATATGCAGCCACATATGCCAAGGATATTTATGCTCATTTAGATAAATACATTGCTAGGGCTGTCCACACGAGGACCAAATATAATGGCAATTTCAATAAACAAAAACCCTACCAGTGGTCAGTAGATATAAATAAACTTTACAACAGAAGGAAGAAACTGCTTAGACTAACTTGTAAGTCCAGACCCTCTCATCTCAATGAGAATATAAATGAATATAAATGAATATAAATGAATAAATTCAACTGGGATAAAGAGTACTTTATTAAGTAATAAAGCAATATGCAATATGTACACTATATACAAGTTAGGCAACCTGAAAAAAAAAAAAAAAAAAAATTTTAACATTAACTATTTATTATATTTAAGACTTGTTCTAACACTAACTTTTAATGCTTTTTTGGACTTCTAACTAAGTGCCTTTGAGCATCAATATATGAAAAAGCCATTTTCTGGAAAGTAACCCAATTTAGTTTGGTTCGATCCAGCCAATTTTGTATTATGTAAAGTTTTAGTAATGAGCAAATAAAAATGAATATCTAATTTTGAAAGATGAATTAATGGAATATGAAGAATAGCAAGTTCCCAGGACAATGTAGACTTTTGGTACCCCATTTTCTGCAATCTGACTTTCAAAGAGGTCCATAATCTGTGAGAAAAATGACAATACCATAAGATATGTAGAAGGTCTGCTTGGGGGTGAGAACAACATGAACATGATGGGGATTTACTTGGGTTAAATTTATTTAATTTGTATGGGATATAGTAGGCCATTATTAATCATTAATTGTGTATATGATAATTTTTTAAAAGGGATAAATTCCTTTGTATATCTAATGGCCAAAAGTTTCTGAGACTCTGACAATTGGGAGTTATAACTTAACCAAACATTTGATAAAAGACAATTATGGTCCATTATTAAGCTATTGATTAACTTATAAGAGTTTGAGAGCATTTTATCTGATGAGGAAAGTATTTTGATAATCGTGTCGAGGTTTTTCATTTGTAGTTCTATGTGGTCTAAACATAAAAACTTGTTTTTAATTATTACTCTTAGTTGACTAAGGATTGGTGAATAGTTCCAATTTACTTTCAAAATTTTACGCCAATCGGGTAAAGATAAGTCAAGATATTTCAAAACATCTCTAACGCTAAATTTTTATTAAAGGATATTTTGTTAAGTTAAAGGGTTTGTTGTCTATCATTATATTTGGGTTTAGATAAATTGGTTGAATAAGGTGAGAAATCTTTTCTAGATTACATAGTTTGAGTAAGGTTTGGAAGGCTCTAATCTTTTGTTTAATTACAGTAGACATATTTTTAATAAATAAACTATCCAAAGAGATAAAAGGAATAGCTTCTGGATTTATATTTTTGAAATGATGTAATTGTACCATAATTTTATCCATAAAGAATGATTTGTATAAGAAATATTCTTGAAATTAGATATGGTGAGAAGTTTATTAGATGAGACAATCAAATAATAGAGATATAGATTAGGAAGGCCTAAACCACCCTTGTCCTTCAAAATTGACAATCTGGAATAGGAAATTCTAACAGATTTAGGGAACCATAAAATTTTGCCAAAGCTTTATTTACAGACTCAAAAAAAGATTTTGGAATTATCTGATCAGATTATGTGAACTGGTAAAGGAATTTAGGCAGAATGTTAATTTTAATTATGGCCTTTGATAAAAGTGAAAGGTTTAGATGTTTCCATCTGTCCATATCAGATAATATTGAGTTCCATACTTTATTGATGTTATTTTGAAAAGAAGATTTATTATTGTGCTCTAAATTGATACCTAAATATTTTATACTATAAGTAAACTGAAAATGATGATCTGAAAACAAAAATGATTTATGTGCTAAGTGATTTAAGGGAAAGATATGAGTTTTAGAAGAATTTAAAAGATAATTCAAACCAAGAGAAGTAATCAATGGAGTTTGTTATTTTCTATAATCAGATAATGGAGTTTGAAGTAAATAACTAGATCATCAGCGAAGCTGAAAAATGAATTTTGGTATTAAGAATTCTGGGACATTATGAAAAGTATTTTGAATAATATACAACAACAAAGGTTCTAAATAAATGTTAAAAGAAAGGGAGACAATGGACAACCCTGTCTTGTTCCTCTGGTAATCTTTATAGGAGAAGAAAATTGACCATTAATGTAAAGTCTAGTAAACATATCTTTGTATAAAATTTTTAAAAAATTTATAAAGAATAAAGGAATATTGAAACATGACGTAGTTTGAAAGAGAAAGTTCCAACAGACTCTGTCAAAGGCATTTGATGCATCAATGATCAGAGCATATATAGGGTTTGAATTTTTTTTAATGAGATGAATGATAGACTCTAAGGACAGAGTATTATCCCAAGCATGTCTGTGGGACATAAAACCTGATTGATCTAGGGAAATAATTGAGGTAAAATCTGCTTCAATCTGTTAGCCAAAATAGATGATAAAATCTTAATATCTACGTTTATTAAAGAAATGGGTCTATAATTTATTGGGTCAGATTTTTCTTTATTATTTTTTAGAATTAGGATGGTTTTAGATGTATTCCAATGAATCTGATGGACAAAATATTAATTTCCATTCAAACCAAAAATACTACAAAAAAAAAAAAAAACAATAGAACCCCCAAAAAACCCAAGCATTTCTCAGTGTTGAAAGATTATTTGCATTAATAACTGATAACAGCAGTATGGTATGAAAGACAGACAGAGCTATGAGATAGGATGCATCTTGACTCATGGTGTAAAAATTAATTTGAGAAGTACCATGTCATTCAACTGAAGAACTCATTTTACCTTCAAAATATATGACTGTTGTAATTTTGTGTAAACAATGCACAATTTCATTCAAAGCGTACAAATCACTATGTTAAATACAGTGGGAAAATGTATAAAAGCATTAAGAAAAATGCACATAAGGAAATAAGAAGCAAAACTGAAACATACATTTTTTTAACTACAAATGTGTATCATTTACTAGTCATATTTATTTATTTATGTTAGTTACATGTAGCAGTCAGAAAGAGTCATCTTATTTTTATTTATTATTTATTTAGTAACCAGGTAGGTATACTGAAACAACTCTTTTCAGCCACATCCTGGGCAATTCCAGCAAAGTGTAAAACAGAAATACAATACAGAACATACAACAGCAGAAATATGTAAAGAGGTAATCAGAAACCACTGAGGAAAGAGACTGACTGCAATTGATTACTACGGCTCCTCATCAGAAGAACCTGTAGTTGTGAGTCACAACACTTTTAAATATGAACAGTGATGTCACCAAAAACATCAAATTGTGAAACGCACTGCAGCACACTCTAAGTGTTTCATTGGGGTGGGATGGGGTTTTTCCTCTCTACATCTCTGACATGACAGCACAGTGGTGCAGTGGTTGCATTGTCGCCTCACAGCAAGAGGTTTTCTGATTCAATTCTCGGCTGAGGTGCCTTCTGTGTGGAGTCTACATGTCGTCCCTGCATTTCTGTGGTTTTCCTCAGGGTACTTTGGTTTCCTCCCACATTATAAAGACATGCAGCTGAAGCATTTCTCCCAAGGGCTCCCCTGAAAATTGGCTTTGTTCCAAGTCAGACTTTCCCGGTAAACAAATGTTAAATAAATAAATAAAAAAATGTGGGACTGTGCCTTCAACTTTTGATGCTTTTATATGCTAACTCTGAGACCGCAATACCTCAGAGTAGGGGAATACTCCACAGTAATACAATCTTGGACTTAATTTGTCATCATGCTATTCCAAGGATTGCAGTTATAGGCAACAGAATTTCAGCAAGCAAACAGTCTTTGCAGATAAAATTGAAGACATAACTTTGGAAAGGTCAGACTAAATACCTCAAAAGCAGAACTCATGCTGGTATTTTCTAGTACTGTAAATAAGCCATGGTGGTTATACCAATAACATTAGAGTGAGCATATCTGCTTTAAGGAAGGGTGTGGTGAAATGGAGGGCAAAATGTTAAGACAAGGTGTATGGGGAAGATATGTTAGGTGGATGAAGGCTGCTTCAAATGGAGAAATGGTGGGCACAAAAAGAAAGGCTAGAGATAAGGACTTGGTATGTTATTTATCTAATGCAATCTCAGCTAGCCATGTTTTTGATGAGTAGGAAGATCTTCTGTTTGAAATCAGTTAGTTCCAAATATTCCTGAGGACAGTTATCCCAGATTACTGGATGTACAGAATGAGAAAACTCTGTGTCCCATATTTAGGTTGATAGGATCACAGGATCATAGGAGGTTACTAGGCTATCGATGTGAAGGTCATTTCAAGCCTAGTTGTTTCATCTCAATGTAATACCAGAGAAGCTCTAGTCAATACCAGGATTTTATTTAGTAATGACTGCCTATGTCCATGAGGGTTGTAGTCACTATCACCGGTAAGAATTTACCGTACCCTATCCATTCATCCATGTTCCTTTTGAACAGTGTCACAGAGGTGCTCTGCTTCACATGAATTGGCAGCAGGCACTGGGAGATGAATCTGTTCCTCCAGCACATCCTACTCATGTCACAGGCCATATTTAGGTCCCTGGGTAGGTCTAGTAGCATTTGATTTATGGATGTGCAGCAAATTCATTAGGTCTGGATTGGATAT
The DNA here is from genome assembly GCF_019279795.1 of Protopterus annectens. Taxonomy (NCBI): domain Eukaryota; kingdom Metazoa; phylum Chordata; order Ceratodontiformes; family Protopteridae; genus Protopterus; species Protopterus annectens. Next base: position 1,073,735,934 of record NC_056739.1, read on the forward strand.
TGCTCTGTAAGCCAGGCATAAGTTTCCCCTAAGAAGTCTATATGATACAGTGTATAATGACAGGGACTTTAGTCAGTCTGTGTAAGGCAAGTGCTGGAGTCTCTTGATCTTCTTTGTTAGAAACCTCTGAGGTCTCTCCAATTGCTGCAGGTGCTTTGTATGGTACATGTCAAAAGGGATGTTATACTCAATTATGGCCTGATTAGTGATGAGTATAGGGGGGTTATAACCTCCTTTACTCTAGAGGCAATGCTTTTGCTAATCAAATGTGCTATGTAGAAAGTCTTCCTTACTACAGTAGACACATGGTGGTCACAGTTAAGGTTGCAGTCTACTTGTGATCCCAGATCCTTTACCACTTTGTAGGTACATAGGATATTGTTGTTAATTTGATAGTGTGAAGAGACACTGTTTTTACCAAAGGGAATGATGATGTATTTCTTTTGCATTTAGTCTGAAACTGTGACTAAGACACCAGTTGTTTGTCTGCATAAGACCCTCTTGAAGTATACTGACATTATTTGGGGATTCTGTAATTACACCCAGTTTGCAGTCATCCGCAAACTTGGTCAGCCACAGCCCCTTAGTTTTGACCTGAACTTCTGAGAAGTATATACCAAACAGTAGGGGGCCCAGCACTGACCCTTGTGTCACCTTGCTAGTAACAAGTTTGCTGGTTGATGTGGAGTCACCCACTTTGATAGGGTGTGACTGGTTTGTAAGTCAGCTGGCAAACCATCTTACAACAAAGGGGTTTACATTTAGTTTGCTAAGTTTATTGGTAATACCTGAGTGTGAGATTGTGCCAAAGGCCTTTGACAAGTCGAGGTATGCTGTGCACAGATTTGCCCTTGCCAATGGCCCTGGTCACATTTTCAAAGAAATCCACCAGGTTAAACAGGCAGGATCTGCCCTTGATGAAGCAGAACTGGGTCAGATCCAGGGTTTGGAGGTCTCCTATGACATTATTTATGAGACCCATGATGATACATTCTATGGCTTTACAGATGAGGCTGGTCAGACTTATCGGTCTATAATTCCCTGGGTCTGTTGCTAAGCCACCTTTATGGAGGGGAATAACTGTCGCTGTTCTCCATTCTGCAGGAAGAAATCCTGTGGTTAGGCTATGACTGAATAGGGTACCTAATGGAAATGCTAGCTCATGTTTTAGTTTGTTTAGAAGACAGCCTGGTCCCACAGAGGCTGTGTTTTTTGCCTTACACAAGGCTTTAATGACCTGCTATTTGGCTATGTAGGGTTGGGGAAAAGTTAGGGGCAAGGTTTGTGATAAGTTTGGAGGGGATAAAGGAGTGAAATTTTCACCAAATCTGTCCGCTAGCAGGTTTGCTATTTCTGTGGGATCAGTGTGTGTGATACTGTTAATCACTAGTTCTGCACACGCTTGGGTCCTACCTTTTAGGCTATGTATGTAGCTGTAAAAGGCCTTATGGCTGTTCTTGGCTGTGATTGCTAAGCTTTTCTCAAAGTTATCCTTAGAGGATTTGGCAAGTTGTCTTATTTGCCTGTTGAGGCAGAAGAGAGTGATTTTCCATTGCTGAGGGCCTTTGTTTTCTCAGACAGCAACTTTTGTGTTTGTTGTAAAGTTTTTTTGATGCTGGATGTCCACCCCGGTGTCTTGTTTTTTCTTGGGGCTCTGGCTTTGATTGTCTCTGGAACAGCTGAGCCTATTCACTTATACAAGTGATTGTACAGGGCTGCAGTTTAAGCTTTGGTGTAGTTACCACTTCCATTTGAAGGTGGGGCTTGGAATGCATTTATACCTTCCTCTAGGAGGGTATAGTTTGCCTTGGTGAAGTTTTTTAATCTGACTTTACCCTTTGCAAGTTCTGGTGTTAGTGCCAGTTTGAAGGAGAATGATTTATGGTCAGATTTAACTAAGGGGGGTCCGAAAGTTGTGGTGGTGCACCTGTTTGTCATGCTAGTGAGAAACAGATCTAGTATGTTGGTTTCTCTTGTTGGGGTTTAAATAATTTGTTCCAGGACATTTGAGTTAACAAAGTCAATGAACTTTTGTGCTAGTGAGTTAGGGCTAGAGTAGGTTTCTTAATTGATAGTGGGATAATTGAAATCACCCATGACCAAATTGTTTGGCTGTATTTGGACTTGACTCTGGTTTGGTCAAGTACGCCTCTTGCACATCATGATTCATGGAGGAGGATCTATAACTACCTATGACTTGAATGGGGGCCTTACCCACAGTAATCTGAAGTTGGAGTAATTCGATAGAGTTGTCCAGTCTAACTAGTCGGAAGGTGTATTTATCTCTAATATAGATAGAAACACCACTTCCTTTGGTTCTCACACATTCATTTTTTGGTCTGAAGGTGTGGAAGGCATTGTAGCCTTGAAAGGCTGTGGTACTCTCTGAGGCCTTGAACCAGGTTTCTGTAACTGCACAGACATCAACATCCTCCAGTGACAAAAGTGTTTTCAGGGTGTGCATTTTTTGGTTTAAACTCCTAGTATTTAGCAGCATAACCCTTATTTTGTTATTATTGGCAATTTTCACATCAGCAATTTTGTTGCCAGCAGCCGAAAGCCTAGTGGTGCCAGGTACAAACAGTCTCTGGCAAAGCAGCGAGGTTTGTCGACCATGTCATCCCATGCTGACAGAAACTGGATCCCCTTTGAATGACATCAAAAACTAAGCCAATTATTGAAATTGATCATTTTTTGTTCATACTGTGGCATCATTCAATGTAAGGATAATATGCTGCTTAAGGCTAGAGACATATCTGCCTGGGACACTTACTTGGAGAGCTCAATCATGTCTCTCTTCATATAGTCCAGTGAGGTACATCTCAGCTCATTCACTCCAACATGAGCTATGATAGAATTATAATGGTACTTGTTGCCGAGTGACATGGGTGCATGCGTGATCTGATGAATCCTAGCACCGGGCAGGCAACTGACTGTGCCTTTCTTCTTATCTAACTTGGTGAATGGAACATGTGCGTGTCTCACTGTGGAGCCTCCAATGACAAGAAAATTTGTTTTTGAGTGTTACACCTTAAGGGCTTGGTAGGTGAGAGACTGGTGTTGCTAAGTGTCTTGGGTGCTGTGAGAACTGTGTTACTTGCAGTAGTCATGTGTTTTGGAGGTCTCTGGTGTTTCAATATTTTTTTTTTGAGAGAACCTCCCCATATGTTGATTTATGTGTTGGATGCATACTATGTGCATGAGTAGTCTTGGGTGCTGTGAGAACTGTGTTACTTGCAGTAGTCTTGTGTTTTGGAGGTCTCTGGTGTTTCAATATTTTTTTTGGGAGAACCTCCGCATATGTTGATTTATGTGTTGGATGCATACTATGTACATGAGTAGTGGTGGGTGAGTTGACAACCTCTTCTGTGTTATTGTTTTGAGTGCGAGAGAACAGGGATTAAAGATTCTTGGTGTAGATACATCTCTCACAGTCTGTACTACAGTGAGTTATTAGTAGTGGGCTGTCAGTGTACATGAGGCAGTTGCTACACTCCCTCAGGAGACACAAATCTACAAGGCTGGCAGGAGAAACAAGGTAGTCCAACTGTCCATAATGCTAGGTCTGAAGAACTGTTATCACAAAAGAGGTGCTTTCAGGACTGATCTAGGAGTGCTCTGTAGATGAGTATTTTTGATGGGGTTTTTGGCTAGTGGTTTAATAGGTCACAGCACACTAACAATACTTCTGAGACTGGAAATGTAGTAAAGCTGAGGACTACACTAATGTACTACAGATGTATCTAAGGGAAAATTGCCAAAGTGATCTATCTGGTTATGATGCACAATTGCGTGGCAGTGTGCAGTGCTGCACAAAACACAAACAAGCAGAAGCTCGCTCAAACATGAGGCTTACATACCAGAAGCTAAAACCTTAAAAAAACTTAAAAAAACTCAAAAGAACCAGTGAGGATGCTTACTCCAAGCTCTAGGTCAATCACCCTTCACCAGACAGCTTCCATTCAGCACAGTTCTCTCACAGGGGTGCAGAAGGGCCACTTCCGATCAAAGATGGCTTGGAAAAGTTGGTAGGAAGACTGTGGAATGACATACCCTCTGACATGAGTGTATCTCATATCATGGTACATCCTTAGGTGGTCAATAAGGTAGTGAGGAATGGGCAGTAGTTTTGTTTGAGGATTTTAAAGACCGATAGAATGGCAACCATATATGCACATTCTTTTACAGAGAGACATTTGTCTATTGAAGGATTAACATCAGAGAGGCAGCAGGATGAAACTTCAGAGGAAGGACTTATAGAAAAGTGATGCCTATACTGGTTGCTGTATTGAGCTTAGGTAATCCATTTGGGGAGTCAGCACTCCCTTTTCAATATGTTGGTTTGTTTCTGAAATGAGGAGGTATGAATATTTTACAGAAGTGATATTGATTCTACACATGGATTTCTAGATATATTTGCTGAATGTAATAGAAATCAGATACTAAACTTCCCGCTGCTTAAAATTCTGTACAGTCTCATATGTTGCCCCAGAAGGACTGCAGACTCCTCAGACAGGACTTTGCAAAGCCTGGCAGGTGCACTGGAGAGCATCACTTCAGATTTAGTTAGGCTGATTAAAAGTTGTTTTGAAGACCAAGCTTAGATGAGTCATTTAGCAGTCCCACATTACACAGAACTGTCATTGTATCTTGGAAGGCTACATTGGGGAGAAATATCTTATATAAGTGCAAAACGTTCAGAGAATAAGCAGAAATCAAGGTTCCCAGCTGTAGCAATGTAGAGGCTGTAGGTATTTAAAGAAGCCGGAACTAGTAACAAAGTATGTCCCAACAGAGCAGCTGTAGATATGTAGTGGGTGCAGCAGTCCAGCTTAACAAGACATGAACGCCGCTGTTTAGGCACCTACCAATCCTGTCCAAGTGACTACACAGTCTGTGCACAGGATACCTTGCATAGTACTTTTAAAATGCCTACAGAACCTGCTCTGTGAGAAAGACTTGGCTCTGGCCAGGATGTACTCTGACCACTAATGAAAGACACAGGATTTAGTGCCACAGTCTGTGACTTGTGTGTATAATATTCATTGCTGAGGGATCACCTCAGTGCTGCTGGACTCTGTTTTCTAAGACACATGGATGAGATTCAGTGCTGTAATACTATCCTAGTGCTGCAAGACCCTAGTCCATGACACAATGCATGAGAATCAGGGCTACTGCAACATTTATCTACTTACAGTCAGACCTTGACCTCTGACATGCACATGCGATTTCCTGCTGCAGTAACATCTCAGCACTGTTAGACCTCATCTCTTACATGCATGTCTGACATTCAGTGCTGCAGCATTATCCAAATACCAGAAAACCTGGAATTTTGACAGTCATGCATGTGATTTAAATATTCTACAGAATTAACTCTCTACGAGCTAGCACTGAACTTAACAGATATATATATATGGTTTCACGTTACAATCCTGAAATATTGAAATATCGAAATTCAGTATCTTGAGACTGTAAAGCCGAAAACTTGAAAAACCCAAAACCCCTAAAGTGTGAAATTCAAAATCGCAACTGCACACATATACACTCCACGCCCAAACAAGCACACATACACCTTCCTCTCTACACTACAAACTAACACAACACATGCAAACAACAAAATAAACACACGCGCGGACCCTACATATAAGCAGGGGGGCTTAACTCCGAAGTCGCACTCAAAACACAAACACACAAAAAACACCACTACACATTCTACACTCTATTTGCACAAACACACATCACATACATACAAATACCACCACTCTCAACACTTACGCACTCACAATCTTACCTACCTACTCTAACCCACACCTCAAAACTCCAAACAAACTCACACACACTAAAACCCCTACCCAAACCCCATAGTAAAACATCACTTACCTGAATCTCCAGTTACATCCACATAATACACTGCACATCACGAACACAGGGAATCCCACATCATGTACATGCCTCCACAACCACAGAATCGACATTTCCGCATTCAGCATTTCCGGATTTGGCATTCTGCACTTTCGTGCAAGTGCAGTTTCAACACTTTGGTCTTGAGCTACTGAAGTTCAATATTTCAGTAGTTCAAGATTCTGAAGTGAAACCACACAGACACACACACACACACACACACACACACACACACACACACACACATAGATATATATATATATATATATATATATATATATATATATATATATATAGTTTACTATTGAAATTCTGAATCTGCTTCGTCCGACCAATCAGAATGTCGATCCAAAATGCTGAAATCAGAATTTCGAAACAGCAACTAACGTGAAAATGAATACAGTGACATCTGTAGTTCGATGTATTCGACATAGTAGGAGGTGACATCACTCACCTCCTGCTATGCACATTAACATACTGTTACACTCTACAGTCAATGGTACATTAATTCTACTATTTTGTAGGGGGCTGCAACCCCCATGTAGGGGAATGTCCTTCCCTGCACATTAAATCTCTGAGATCGCACTACAGTGAGGAAATGGGCTAATTCTCTGTTCCTCACTGAACCACGATCTCCGTGCACAATCTCAAACCCAAATATTCGAACTACACTACCCGTTCACTGTAGTGTAATCAATACATTTTAGTTCAGCATTCTAGCGACTTGAAAACTGCCATTTGACCCACATGCCAGTCGACCGATGTAGTTTCAAGGTTTTCATTGCAAACCTATATATATATATATATATATATATATATATATATATATATATATATATATATATATATATATATATAGGTTTACTTTAAAAATTTGAAATCCCAAAACCTTGAACCTCTAAATCCTGACATTCATTTGAAGTTTTAGAATCTCGAAATGTATCAATGGAGATCGCTGTATAGAGCGGAATGTGAAGTTTACCTTTCTCTTCACTACAGTGCAATCTCAGACTTGGTATATTTAAGTTGTGGGGGGTGTGGGGGTGCAGGGGGGGCTTGCCCCCTTGCAAAAACATGATGTATGAGGTTTTCTTCTTTTAGGTGTTTTTTATTTTTCTTTTTAAGATTCCAAGACCTCTAACTTCTGAAAATCGGAATTTAGAGGTTTGAGGTTTTGGGATTTCGAAATTTAAAAGTAGACCTATATATATATATATATATATATATATATATATATATATATATATATATATATATATATATATATATATATATATATATATGTATGTGTGTGTGTGTGTGTGTGTGTGTCCCCTTCAGAAACCCGAACACTCACTTACTCGACTTCCAAAATGCTGAGATGAAAAGGCCAACGATCACACAACACCAACGCCCAGGAACACCAACGTTTCACTCCAGGTAAGTAACCACTTGTCAAAAAACAAAGATGGGGAAACAGTTAAACACAGTTATGACCTTCTCCTTCTTTATTGATCCACAAAACAGGTATTGTTTAGCACTTTCATCCCCGTAGGCACTTCTTCAGAACTACCTATTGTCACTAATACAAACATTAACTACTACTGCACATCACATGATGTTAATCAACTCATTACAGAATTAAAATCAACTACACAACCAATTAAAAGGTAAAAATATAAATTTTATATATATATATATATATATACATTCAACAAAATTCTATAAAACCAAACGTTTTACTTTTAAAACAACTCTAATAGAACAAGTCTCATTTAACCCTGGAGTTACTGTGGCATTTAACCTAATCTGCCATTGCAACTCAGTTAATAATACTTCCTGATAGGCCATCAAATCCCTCTGCAGTTTTTTTATTTTTTGCTCAAGTATTTGATCAACCACACCATCTATTTTCCCAAAAATGTTAATGTAATTGGTCTCAAACTGATCAAACAGCAAATCCTTCTTTATGTTGCCATTAATACTATCCAACTCATCCCACAACTGCTGAAGTCGAATATCATTCCGTTCAATCATAACATTTAACATTTCTTCACCAGCATGATTGAAAATAGCAGTAAATTTTTCATAAAGTACAGTACGCTTTACTGCACCATTAGGGAATGTCCAAAAGTGTAAGCCCTTAGGTACTATTTTACACGTAATATTCTCCCACAAATAATAATTTTCCAGCTCCAACTTTTTAAATTGGAATAATTTATTCTCAAAGGATTTTAATTGTTCCCCCCAATGTTAGCGAACCAGCAACTGTCCGCTCACTATCAACACCGGCTCTCTTTTTAAAGTCAAAACAGACATGTATGTCCTGCTTTCTATATAGGAAAGACCTTAAGGAAATTAAGAGAGAGGATATACCGGCATAATTTAGATACTAGGAATAAGAAAAATACAAGTGCACTATTTAGGAATATTTATAGTTTCATAGATTAGTACTAAGCTAACTGCCCTTGCAAGCCATTTTAAGCCTAGCCAATTATCCCTTGTGAGACTCAAACCATGCATCTTGTGTTTATAAGACAAACACCTTATATATTAGGCCACCCTCCCATGGTCATAGTTTTAGGTGTACAGTGTTAGAGCATGTTAGGAAGGACCCTAGGGGCTTTGTGTTGGAAGAATATTTATTATTAATGGAGTTGCAAAGGAAGATTAGGTTAAATGCCACAGTAACACCAGGGTTAAATGAAACTTGTTCTATTAAAGCTGTTTTAAAACTAAAAAGTTTGATTTTATAGAATTTTGTTGAATGTATATATATATATATATATATATATATATATATATATATATATATATATATATATATATATATATATATATATATATATATATATATATATATTTAAGATTTTTATTTTTACCTTTTAATTGGTTATGTAATTGATTTTAATTATGTAATGAGTTGATTAACATCATGTGATGTGTAGTAGTATTTAGTGTTTGTATGAGTGGCAATAGGTAGTTCTGAAGAAGTCCCTACGGGGATGAAAGCACTGAACACTACATATTTTGTGGATCGATAAAGAAGGGGAAGGTAGTAACTGTGTTTAACTGTTTCCACGTCTTTGTTATTTGACCATTGGTTATTGGTTCTTCGTACTGTATCTAAGTAACCACTTGACCATCCTGCTGAACTTTGTCCCTTATGCCCACTGTAGTGCGAACTCGCAGTTGATATATTTAGTTAGGGGAAGAGTGGGTTTGCTTTCCTTCAGTTTTACTTTATATATATATATATACACACACACACACACACACACACACATATATATATATATATATATATATATATATATATATATATATGTATATATGTATATATACACACACACACACACATACATATATATATATATATATATATATATATATATATATATATATATATATATATATAAAATGTATATATGTATATGTGTGTATGTGTGTGTCTGTATGTGTCTCTCTGTGTTATATACTAAAATGTTATCTAACTACAGTAAAGATGAACCATTAAATCAGAAAGATGGGTAAGGATTTTACATTCTGTGAATGATACAGTAATGTACAGGATTCAGGACGCTTGCCAAAAATAATTAATGTAAAAAGGGTTAAAGTGCTGTCAAGTTCTGCACTCTGCAGTGACTGCCCAATCTTTAACGCACAGAAAATTAAAGTAAAAGTACCAGGCTGTAAAGCATCAAGAAAAGGCGTTAACCTAAAAGCTTTGCTTTCTTGACTTGTGTTGATTTTAATAAATTTATTCTTTGGTGTTCAGAGCTCTGGCTTGTTGTATTGGATTGCTTTGTAAAATTTGATACAAGGATGGAGAGCATAAATCTGTTAAAAAGTGAAGCAGCATGTTCCATTTGTCTGAAATTTTTAAACAACCCTGTCATCTTAGATTGTGGCCATAACTTCTGTGGAGTTTGCATCACAAAATGCTTGTAAAAGGCAAAAGGAAATGCTGTTTGTCCAGTTTGCAGAGAGGAGTTTGCTTAGAGGAATCTAATGTCTAACAGATCCATGGCTAATGCTGCAGAAGCACTTAAACTTCAGAATACGAGTTATCCAAAGCCATTAAAGCAAGATTTCTGTAGTGAGCATAACAAGAAACTAACTCTGTTCTGTAATGATCATGAGCAGCCAATCTGCATCATTTGTGACAAATCCAAAAAGCATGAAGGCCACAAGCTTGTCCCAATAAATAAGGCTGTTAAAGAATACAAGGTAAGGTGGACTGGGAATGCAAAAGTTGATGTCACCGACGAAATATCACACACATTTAATGAAAGAATTAAGTAAAAGGCTTATGTTAAAGGCAACTGTTTTTCATGAAAGCTAATGTATACGTTGTATACTATATAACAGGAAGGAATGGGTAGCAGTAAAAACCCAAGACAAATAAATAGTACTAATGACATGAATATGGGACCTAACTGCAGCAGCCTGGGTCATAAGGTGAAGACAGTTTGGGTTGGCTACAGTGGTTACACTTAGGCTACATTATCAAGGATAAGTCATACCTACTGAATCTGATGGATTTCTTTAAGAAAGTCACTAAGGCTATGGATGAGGGTAAAACAGTACATAATGCCTACCTCAACCTGGCCAAGGCATTTGACACAATTCCCCACTCAGGTATTATAAAAAAACTTACAAAACTGGGCATAAATCTCTCTGTCACCAGATGGATAGCCAACTGGCTCATGGACAGAGCACATATGGTTACAGAGGGTGAGTCCAGATCCATCAAGATGCCAGTTACTAGTGGTGTACCATAGGGCTCAGTGCTGGGACCACTCCTGTTTGGACTTCTCTGAAGTCAAGGCTAATGTGGAAGGCCTCTGGATGACAAAGTTTTCTGACGATTGCAAGCTGAGGGCAATCAATGAATCCCCCAGTGATGTAGATATACTTCAGGAGGATTTAGATCAGACCAATGACTGGTGCCAGCACAGTGGCCTAAAACTAAATGTGAAAATGTGCATTATCATACTCTCTGGGAAATAAAATACCCCTGCAAATTACAACATCAATAGCACACCCCAAAGAGTAGACTCAGATGTGAGAGATCTAGGTACAAAGATAGATAGTAGAATACGACCAGCCACAGATACCGCAATAAATTTATTATTACAGACAAAAACTTTTCTCTCTGACGTCTCGGCTGAAAAAGCCTTGAAGGAGTAAAAAAAAAAAAGCATCTAAAAAGCTTTTTTTAAATACTATAAAACATAGCACAATTAAATAATTAAACAATTAAATCAACAGCCTCCAATTTAGCTCTTCATTTAACCCACATGGGTAAAGCGTGTTAAACTTAAGAATATATACTGCTTCCTTAAACTGAAGCAGTTTTTTAAGATTATTATTGTCATATACTGACACATTTATTTTCTCTAAAATAGTACCCTGTAACTCTTCATTATTGCTATTATGAAATTCATAAAAATGTGTTGCAATAGAACTCTCTAATTTGTGATTGTAAATATCTCTTGCATGCTCCAACAACCTTACTTTAAAGGCCCTCTTTGTTTCTCCTACATAAAATAGGTTGCAAGGGCACTTAAGAGCATACACTACACCCACAGTGTCACAAGAAAAATTATTCCAAGTTTGAAATGGAATATTATTTATAGTAGAAAAACTTTTAACTATAAATTTACATGCTTTACACTTATTGCAACAAGTAGTTCCTACCAAATAATACTTACGTAGTATATTATTAGTTGCAAACAAAATTTACCTTTAACTAAAAAATTATAAATATTTCTCCCCGGTCTATAGGAAATACCTAAATTAGCATTTAACCAGGGAACAACATTTTTCAATGAACATAAATATTTCCAATGATATTTTACCTGTTCTATGACTACATCATTAAAACATCCATAGGTAGTCACAAAATAAATCAACTCTTTACCATCTCAATTCCCAACAATTGAAGGACTGCAGCATATCTGTCACTACAATGATGCCCTGTAGTTAAAACATTACATAATTTATTCCAACTCTTTTCCAACAAGGTATAATTATAACCCCTACTATTAAACATACTGACAGTAGTTCCTATTTCCCATTTAAAATCATCAATATAGTTGCATAATCTAGCAATCCTAAGCATCTCCCCAAATAGGAGTGCTGAAATAGTATGGGAAGGGTGACAACTATCACCATGTACATACTGTGTACCACAACTAAATTCTCTATATACAGAAGTGGATAATTCAGTACTATGATTGATGCTAAGCACCACATCCAAAAAATGAATACATGTTCCCATATTAAGGCCATCAAATTGTAAACCAAATATTTTGTTATGTAACATATCAATAAAGCAAGATGCCAATTCTGAGCCACCTTCACATATAAAAATTAAATCATCAATGTATCGAAAATATCTAATAACATAGTCATTAAAAAATTGATTTCTATAGATATATTCACTCTCAAAAAGACCCATGCATAAATTGGCATACATGGGGGCAAACGCAGCCCCCATAGCTGTTCCTTTTTTTTGCTTATAAAGGTCATTATTAAATTCAAAAAAATTATGGGTCAAACAAAAATAAACCAACTCAATTATATATTCTGTAACAGGTGAACTACCTAAAAAAAATCTCAAGGCTTCCAAGCCAAAATTATGATTTAAATTCGTATAAAGACTTTTAACATCAATCGAGAAAAAATACATATTCTTATTCCATTTAATATCACTTATTTTTTCCAAAAAATCAAATACATCACGAATATAAGAGGGCAAAGTATACACCACAGGGGCTAAATAATTATGTAAAAATGAGCCCAACTTGTAAGTAAAATACTCACAACCTGAAACTATTGGTCACCCAGGAGGCTTCCTTACATTTTTATGAATTTTAGGGAGACAGTAAAAATGGGCCATTTTACATCCCTCTGTTTTAAACTTCTTTTTTATATCTTCATCAGAAAAATAACCAAGCCTGTGGCCTCTATGTAGCAACTCATTATATTCAGCTAAAGCCTGTTGATAAACAGATACATCTATTTTATCATATGTCTCCACATCCTGTAGATGTTCCATACACATATCTAAATAATGTGCATAGTGCATAATAACCAATTTGTTTCCCTTATCCGAGGGTTTAAAAACAATCTCCCACTTTTTACTGAGATTCAGAAGAGCTTTCCATTCCATAGCAGTCAAATTGCAATTAACTAGATGTCTATTTTTATTAAAATTGGAAAGTGCAACCTCAAGCCCATAATTAAGCATATTAGAACATTGAGTTACCTCTTCATTCATAAAAGGTGGTAAAAAAAATCACTATTAGTACCAACATTATGTGTATCTAATTTGCAATAAGCATTGGGTAAACTATCAGAATCACATGTATAAAAACTCTCATACGAAGTTGCAACTATCCTCACTATTAATTATATTCGTTCCAGCATGTCCGTCACTGAAAAAAATACTTCAAATGTAATTTCCTACTGAATTTAAATGCATCCCGTTTAATATCATAATTTCTAGGGAATACAGTAGGAATAAATTTTAAACCGCGGTTCAAAACCGCCATTTCACTGTCAGTCAAATCATGTCTTGATAAATTAACAACATAGCTGTCCTGAGAGGATAAGAAATTATCTTTTACCTCTTTTATATCCTCTCTGGGGATAAAAGTCCCTTTGATAATATTCTTGTTGTTCACAAGTCCTTTTTGTACCCTGTTTACCTCCCCTGAAGTTGTTATTAACATGCCGAAAAGTTTGCTGAAAACGTTCAGTTTTTTGTGCAGGCGGTAAAACCGGGTACTCATCTTGGACATCCAGCTCTTCTTCCCCCGATGTAAAGTGTCCATCTGAAAATGAGGAGTTGTACAAAATGCTTTTGAAATCTCATGTGCTGACGAGCTTTCTTCCGATTGGCTCTGGTGATGAATACCTGTTGTTCTCATAATCACAGAGATCCCGAAGCAATTTATGTTTCTTTCTATTAATCAGTTCTGTTTCATAATTCTTGAGTTTAATGTTCATATCACTCAAGAAAGCATCAAGTACATGAGCATATGTCCCTGATGAAATAGTATTGCACACTTTTTTAATTTGGTCCCTCAACTCCAGTTGTTTAACCCTGTCTCGATCCAACAGGATATTTACCCATTCTAATGTACACCTATGTGCTGCTGCTACCCATCGCTTATGAAATTGTACATCAGCAGCATTTTGAAAATCAAAGGGTAAAGTTGGGTCTTTAAAAACTCTCAGACCCCTCCATGTAATATCTAATTCAATATATTTCTGTAATGTGGACATATTGAAGAAGGTAGATGCCTCTTTCCAAATAAATTTCTCCAGCTGATCAAAAAGAGACTTACTTTCTTCTGACATAGTAGTAGGCAGTTTTCTTCCGACTGTATCGAACGGATTCTGACAACGTTTATTTCTATCCTGCTCCCATTTATCCCACGTAACAGTGGCTGTAGAACCATTCACAGCCCCATGATTTATTTGTACATTGTGGCCTGGAGCAGAGTTAAGGAAACCATCCAACTTAGTTGAGAGCCATCTCTAATAGTTTCTCGCAAAACACAAGGCAAATTATAATGTGGATCTGTGGACATAAATGCAAATATTGTATAACCACAAACCAAGAGTAAGAAAATAAAATACGACCAGCCACAGATACCACAATAAATTTATTATTACAGACAAAAACTTTTCTCTCTGACGTCTCGGCTGAAAAATTTAGTTGTGGTACACAGTATGTACATGGTGATAGTTGTCACCCTTCCCATACTATTTCAGCACTCCCGTTTGGGGAGATCCTTAGGATTGCTAGATTATGCAACAATATTGATGATTTTAAATGGGAAATAGGAACTACTGTCAGTATGTTTAATAGTAGGGGTTATAATTATACCCTATTGGAAAAGAGTTGGAATAAATTATGTAATGTTTTAACTACAGGGCATCATTGTAGTGACAGATATGCTGCAGCCCCTTCAATTTTTGGGAATAGAGATGGTAAAGAGATGATTTATTTTGTGACTACCTATGGATGTTTTAGTGATGCAGTCACAGAACAGGTAAAATATCATTGGAAATATTTATGTTCGTTGAAAAATGTTGTTCCCTGGTTAAATGCTAATTTAGGTATTTCCTATAGACGGGGAGAAATATTTATAATTTTTTAGTTAAAGGTAAATTTTGTTTACCAACTAATAATATACTACATAGTTTTTATTTGGTAGGAACTACTTGTTGCAATAAGTGTAAAGCATGTAAATTTATAGTTAAAAGTTTTTCTACAATAAATAATATTCCATTTCAAACTTGGAATAATTTTTCTTGTGACACTGTGGGTGTAGTGTATGCTCTTAAGTGCTCTTGCAACCTATTTTATGTAGGAGAAACAAAGAGGGCCTTTAAAGTAAGGTTGTTGGAGCATGCAAGAGATATTTACAATCACAAATTAGAGAGTTCTATTGCAACACATTTTTATGAATTTCATAATAGCAATAATGAAGAGTTACAGGGTACTATTTTAGAGAAAATAAATGTGTCAGTATATGACAATAATAATCTTAAAAAACTGCTTCAGTTTAAGAAAGCAGTATATATTCTTAAGTTTAACACGCTTTACCCATGTGGGTTAAATGAAGAGCTAAACTGGAGGCTGTTGATTTAATTGTTTAATTGTTTAATTATTTAATTGTGCTATGTTTTATAGCATTTAAAAAAGTTTTTAGATGCTTTTTTTTACTCCTTGAAGGCTTTTTCAGCTGAGAAGTCAGAGAGAAAAGTTTTTGTCTGTAATAATAAATTTATTTCGGTATCTGTGGCTGGTCGTATTCTATTTTCTTACTCTTGGTTTGTGGTTATACACAGATAGATAGTAGCCTGAACTTTGATCGCCATGTGTCAACACTGGTGAGGAAGACCTTCTATGTGTCACAACTTGTAAGTAAAAATATAGCATTCAGATCCAAGGAATTTATAGGACTGCTGTACTCAGCCCTCATTAGACCAGTAATGGAGTATAATGTGTCATTTGGCATGTATTTGACTAGACACTTACAGCAAGTGGAGTGACCTCAGAGGTTCCCCACAAGGTAAACACAGGGTGTAAACAACATGTCCTATGTGGATAGACTAAAAGCCCTATCTCTTTACTCTGTCTCTTACTGACTATTAAGGGGTGACCTATGCTTGACCTACAAGACACTCACAAATCCAGCCCTGATGGAGTTGCTACACATCCACAAGTCAAACAACATGAAGGTCACCCAATCTAGGGATCTAAACTTAGTCAGTGACTCAAACAAAACTTGCTGGAGAGACACATATGTCTCTTAGAGATTGCCCCTTCATTGGAAGAGGCTTCCTATTCACATTAAGCAGAGTCTTTCCCTGGTCCTTTTCAAAAGCAAGTTGGCTCAATGGATGTGGAATCACAAATTCACACCTAGGGTTGTGCCTGTGTCCCTTATGGATAGGAGCAATCTGTAAGATACTCAGTGCATAGACTCAAATCCATGCCATCCTCTTGCCCCAAGTGGCCATATATTGAGTAAAATTGGGTTATATTGGCTAGGCTTGTAAGGGCTCTTAAGCTGTTAGCCTAGTAATCTCCAATAAGCATATTAACCAATGAATATACAAAATGTAGAATGTATAGAAGGCAGATTTGGAAAGGTTGATATGCTGGAGGTAAATCAAGTAATAGGATGAGGCAGCAGTGCTAAAATAGGGCTAGGATCCATTGTCTTATAAAACTGTATGCAAGTAAGTAACTGTCATTGTGGCCAAGTTTAGGGCATAGAATTAAAGGGTCTATATTACAATGTTGAAAGATGAGTTCACCGAACACGTCTTTATCAACACGTAAATATCAACCTTTTGAAATGCCAAATGGCCACTTCAGCGAATTTTTTCCCAGGGGAAAAAAATCACTTCGCTGTCATTGGGGATTTGCCCTATCCCCCACTGTAGTGCAATCTCAAAGCTGGTATATTTAGTTGGGGGGTGTGGGCAGCACAGCCCTCCACATTGGGGGGGGCTGGAGAGCGAAGCCCCCCACTATGTAGGGTTTGAAAGTTTGGTTTGTTTGTGTATGGTCAAGTGATTTTTTCCCCTGGGAAAAAAATTCACTGAAGTGGCCATTTGGCATTTCAAAAAGCCGATGTTTACATGTCGATAAAGACGTGTTCAGTGAACCCATCTTTCGACATCATAATATAGACTTGAATTAAAGCATCTATCAATGAAGGATCCCTGCTGCAGTACTGAGGACTGCAGCAGTGGGTCAAAATAATGAGAAAACAAAACATAAACTGCAAATACAGTAGCACTTCAACAAATGACAAACGCATCACTGTTGCTTATATATGCGAACTCATAGACTGCTGTTGTAGCACTGAGTAGGGGAATACTCTGACACACCATGACCTTGGATGAAGTATATATTCCTCCCAAAACTGCTCTTTAATTTTCAGTAGTTTGAGAAATGCATTTGCTGTTCTTGGAATTACAATAGTGTGTGTGTGTGTGTGTGTGTGTGTGTGTGTGTGTGTGTGTGTGTGTGTGTGTGTGTGTGTGTGTGTGTGTGTGTGTGTGCATTTATATGTATTTGTATTTGTATATGTATATGCATACATGTACATGCATGTTAATGCACAAGACAGTCCTTAGTCTGTGTAGTGCTGATTTCCTGAATGGTACCTTTAACTGGTGAGTAAATAGAGACTTCATGGTACCTGTCCCAATATTTTTCCAAAGCCAGATCTATTTACCTACTGCTAGGCCTTGACAAGATTGCAAAAGCTTCCTGTTTTAGCAAGAGGTAACCTTCTCATAGGTGTCTTAAGGAATGCTAACCCCTTCTCCATTAGTAAACTTCCAAATAAATATTTCTGGATAAGGGTCTGTTAAATGACAGACAATGGGTCTGAGGCAGGACAGACCACCCTGAGAAATGAGACATGGAACATGTAACGGGTATTGAAACCTAGAATAAACATTCATGACTTTGAGCTTAGTTACTTAAATATGTTTGGAGAGCCAGGGCAGAACCCTTGAGCTAAAAATCATGGAGGCTGAGACTAACAAAAAAAAATACACAAAAAGAGGGAGAAGGACAGGTGGCTACCGGTTAAAGCTAAAAGGAAAATATGAGGGTATTGACTTAATGTAGCTGGGGCAAGATCCAAGGAGGAAAACTGGATTTCAGTGGAGGCAGAATGTGGCAAGAGAATAGGTGCATTGCAGGCTGGAGTATAGGGGTGGGGGGAGGTCCAAGCAGGAGTTTGGCTTGGAGATCATCAAGAATGAAGAAGATGCTGTGTGTGTGTGTGTGTGTGTGTGTGTGTGTGTGTGTGTGTGTGTGTATGTGAAAATGGGGGGAGTGGATTAGGGCATAGGCATAGAAGATGGAGGTACTTTGGCTACTCATGGGTTAGGGTTAGGAAAGGACTTTGTTTCACATGGGTGGGGAGCCTTTTCCAAAAAAGGGAATTCTCTGAGAAACATATGTTTCTCCAACATGTCCTATTTATGTTGTAAGCAAAATTTAGGTTTTTTAACCCAGTAGTTCTGATGCTGTTTGTTTTGTGGATTTGCAAAGTTTCATCAGATTGAGGTCCAGTGATTTCTTGTATGCCAGGCATAGATCATCTCTCAGTAACCTGTAGGAGAACAAGTATAGAGGTAAGGCTTTGGGGTGATCTGTACATGACATTGTGTTTATGCTCCGTATTCTTTTTGTAAGGAACCTTTGCAGACATTTCAGTTGCTGCATTTGTCTGGTCAGGTACATACCGAATGGGGCAATATACTCAATGATGGGTCTGATGTGGGATGGGTATAGGGGTATAATGACTTCCCTGGACCTAGATGCCATGCACTTAATTACAAGTTGAGCAACATAAAAGGATTTCCTTGCTACCTTGGATACATGCTGGTCAAAGGCCAGGTTACTTCCTACATGTGTTCCCAGACACCTGACACTGGGTCAACTCTCAGGAGTGTTTTATTGGTGATGTAGTTTCATGGGGTGGCTGACTTCTCAAAATGTACTATAATTCAATTCTTGGCATTGAGTTTTATGCCATGGCTTTGGCACCATTCATTTGTTTGTGTTAGACCCTCTTGTTAGATGTTAGTGCCTTGGGGTATTCTATGATTGCTCCCATTTTGCAGTCATCTAAAAACATGGTCAGCCAAACATGGACAGCCGGAGGCCTTTGACATTAGCTTTGACTTCTGAGAAGTAGATTCCAAAGTGGAGTGAGCTCAGCACAGAGTCTTGAAGGACTCTGCTGATGAATAGCCTCTTTGAGGAGTTGCTGTCAGCAATCCTAACTTCCTGGGTCCTATCTGTGAGCCAGCTGGCTATCCAGTGTGTTATATAGGGGTTTATGCCTAATTCTCTAAGTGTGTTAACAATGCCAGAGTGGGGCATTGCACAGGCAGTATGCACTGTTTTACCCTCATCCATTGCCTTGGATAATCTTCTCATAGAAGTTCACCAGGTTCAGTAAGCATGACATTCCTTTGTCAAAGCCAGACTGGGATGGATCCAGTGTCTGAAGGTTTCCTATGTCTTTGCTGATCATTTCCATGATAATTATTTCCATGGCTTTGCATATAAAACTAGTTAGACTAATGGGTGTGTAGTTTCCGAGATCTGTTGATGGTCTGTCCTTATGAAGAGGGATGGCTATTGCAGTTCTTCATTCTTGTAGCATAAAGCCTATTTTAAGACAATAGTTAGATAGTACTCCAGTGGCCATGATAGGCATTGTCATCTCACAGGAAGAGGTTAACTAGTTTGATTCTTGGCTGGGGTGCCTTCTGTGGGGAATCTGCATGTCCTCCTTGTGTTCACGTTCTGGTGCTTCGGTTTTCTCCCACACTCCAATGACATGCTGTAGGTGGATTGGACACTCTAAATTGGCCCTACATGTGTGAGTATGTATGCCTTCAGAAGAAGCTTGCACGCTGGGGTAGCAACTCGACACTGTAAAACCATTACTGCTACTCTGTGGACAACAATGATTTGCTATGGTGAACCCTAAAGGAGAGGAGGAAGTGGCCCTGATATGTAATATTTAGACTATGCAGGAGGAATATTATCAGGGCCCACTGAAGCTGTGTTCCTGGCCCTAGTGAGTGCAGCCAGGACATGCTCTCTTTTTACAGTTGGAGGAGTTATGTTTGAAGGTATTTCTTGGGAAGTGGCTGGGGGTGATTTGGGAGTAAAGTTGCAACTGAATTTGTCAGCCAGCAGATTCGCCATATCACCTGGTTCAGTGAATGTGGCACTATTAACCACCAGTTGGCACACTGATGTTTGCTGTCTTTGAGGTTTCTGACATAGTTGAAGAAGGTTTTATGGTCGCCTTTTTCCTGGGAGGCTATCTTGACCTCAAAAGTCACTTTACTGGACTTAGTTAGCATCTTAGATGCCTGTTTATTTTGATGAGAGAGTTCTTATCTTTATGGGAGTTACACTTCTTCATTTTAGCCATGATTTTTTTTTTGTAACCTGTTTCGTCTGGGATGCCTCCAGAGTAGTTTGTTTTTAGAGTTAGTTTTGGGCTTACTTTTGGTAGGTACAGCAGCCTCTATGCAGCTATTGACATGGTTGCACAGAGTTTCTATTAACAATTCTCCATAGGCTGCTGTATTCTCTGGATTTGGAGGGACATTACATTTTGATAAATTATTGCTTAATAAAAGGTAGTTTGCCTTGGAGTAGTTTCTGACTGTTACAGGGTTTACTGACATTACCAAGTTGATTTTCACTTTGAAGGAGACAGATTTATGGTCAGAACTTAACAGGGAGGATGTGACATATGGGGTGGTGCAACATGCTTCCATATTTGTAAATACTAGGTCCACTGTGTTGGAACTTCTAGTGGGTATATGCACAAACTGGTTAAAATCTGCCTGCAGATTTGGGGCTGTGTGGGATTCACAGTCTATAGATGGGTAATTAAAGTCCCCCATAAGTAAGGTGTTAGGTTAGATGGTGGGTAGTTGTTTCCAATAAGTTTAAGTGTGCACTATTTATGGGACAGTGACCTATAGCTTGCTAGGACATGGTACAGGATTTTATCTATGGTGAGCTGCATGTGGGGAAAGTCCAGTGCATCATCCTGTTTAGCCAAACTAAAGGTAAGCATATTATTGATGCATAGCGAGACACCTGCATCTTTAGTCCCTGTCTGTGCACCTACTGGTCTAAAAGTGTGGAAAGCACTGAAAACCTGCACTGCCAGGGTACTATCTGCAGCTTTAAACCATGTCTTGGAACCTGCACAGATGTCTGTATTATTCAGGATAAGGAGGGCTTGGATGCAGTTTAGCTTTTTTTTTTTGGCTCCTGGCATTGAGAAGTAACACCTTGAGGTTCAGCTGAGTTGATTTTGCTATGCCTGTAGGTTTGTCAGTTAGGAATTGCTAAAATAAAGCTCTGTGGGCAAGCATAGATAAAGTTTTAGCCAGTATTCAAAAGCCTAGAGGGGACAAGTGCAGACCATCCTTAGCAAAGCAACGTAGTTTAACTATGTTTTCCTGAGCTGACAAATATTGAATCCCCTTAGAATGACACCAGAAATCCAGCCAGTTGTTAAAATCAATTATCTTTTTCTGGCATTGTGTCATCATCTTTGGTGAAGTTGGTGAAGGTAATATGCTGCTCAATGCTAAGGTCATACCAGACTGAGACATGTAGTCAGACAGATCTATAATATGTATCTTCATATAGTCCAGGGCGGTACATCTCAGGTCATTTACACCTACATGGACTATGATAGAATTATACAGTGACTGGAGTGCATATGCAGTTTGGCAGATCCTGGCTCTGGATAGGTAACTAACCATTATCTTCTCCTTGTTCAGTCTGGTTAGAGGGTATCAGTGTGTCTTACAATGGAGTCGCCTATGACTAGAGTCCTGGGAAGTGTGTTTGCTTGCCCTATGGACTTTATATCTGGTGTTCCACTGACTGAGGCTGTATGTATCTTAGGTGTTGCTTTTCTTGAGTGCTTTTGGGTTTGCTGAATAGAATCTTTGCTAAAGAGGAGATTGCCAGCACAATCACCATACCACTCGCATCACATAGCCAAGCACAACACATGCCCACAGAGGTCCTCAATAAAAACTTACCTAAACAGCAGAGACCTCCAAAACACACTCACAAACATTCTACACACAACACCAAACACATCACATACAGCAGACAACACACTAGTGCCTCACAAACACATCTCATGAGGCAAAGCATTAAACCAACACAGCCCACAAAGCATAACAATAAACCAAACATACTAGTCATTGGCGAATCAATTGTGAGACACAGCAATGTCCCCCTCACCAGGCTAAACAAGGAGAAGGCCATGGTCAGTTGTCTGTCCAGTGCCAGAATCTGCCACATCACGCATGCACTTAAGTCTCTCCAAAACAAGTACAAGTATGAATCTGTCATTGTCCATGTTGGTGTGAATGACTGGAGATGTACCTCCTTGGACTATATGAAGACAGACATGACTGAGCCCTAACCAGCATCTACCTTCACCAAGAAAGATACCTCAATACCAACAAAAAGTAATTGACTTCAACAATTGGCTTAGTTTCTGGTGTTATTCCAAAGGGATCCAGTATCTGTCTCCCTGGGATGACATGGTTGACAGGCCTCGATGCTTTGCCAGAAATGGCTTCCAACTGTCACCCCCTGGGATTACGGATCCTGACCAAGGGTCTTACCTCCCTCATTGTGCCATTTTTAGGCAATGTCCCAAAGACAAATCTTCCAACATAAAAGATCTGTCAAAAAGCAAATTTAAGGTCTTGGTGCTTAATGATAGGAGACATAACCTGAAAATACACTCACTGGAGGCTCTCCTCACACTGGAAGATGCTGACTGCTGTGCGGTCATGGAAACTTGGCTCAGGGCTGCAGAGAGCACCTCTGCCTTACCAGGCTATACCTCATTCCACACATTCCAACCCCAAAATGAGGTCAGAAAGACTAAGGGTGGTGGAGTCTCTGTCTTCATTAAGGACAGGCACACATCCAGACTGGTTTGTCAGCGTGATGCACTGGAACTACTCCAGGTGGAACTGACAGTTGGCAAGTCACCCATCCAAGTTATAGGCAGCTATAGACCCCCCTCCATTACTCAGGGCACCCACTCCTCCTACCTGGATTTACTTGACTCCATCAAGTTACTCCCTAATACCCTGATCCTTGGTGACTTCAACTACCCCACCATAGACTGGGTGAACTATCGTGGACTAATGCACTCACCCAACAATTCCTTGACTTCATCAGTTCTAAAGCACTAGATCAGCTTGTCTCATCACCCACAAGGGGAGATAACATTTTGGATGTGGTTCTCACCAACATGGGGACCACTGCACCACTCCCACAGTATGTTTTTCCCTGGTGAGATCAGATCATTGGTCTCTCTCATTTGAAGTTTCTATTCCACCCACCTTCTCAAAAGCTGACTACAACCTTCTAAGGGAGGGTATTAGTAGCTTCGCAACACCACCACCGACAGAGGATGCAGACAACTATGCTGAACAGTACACCAGTGCAGGATACAAGCACTTGTACAACTGTATGGACTCAGTCATACCCAACAGAACTAAAACCTACCCTCAAGGAAACACAAACCTGTCTGCTGGACATCCTCTATCAACATGCTTTACAACAAAAGGAAGAAACTGTTGTCCAAGGGTAAAAAGGAGCAAATTCCAAACTGGAAAATCTCCCTCCTTAGCCTAACAAGCAAATTAGATTACTAGTGAATACCTCAAAAGCCAATTATGAATCAAAACTAGCCTCCAAAACAAAGGGAAATCACAAAGCGTTCTTCAGTTATGCCAGGAACTTCCATGGTAAAGCCCAGGTTTGTTCCAAATTAGTACTTAACGTTATCACTTATACTGATGCTGTTGACTTAGCCAACTTGCTAGCAGATAGGTTCATTGCAAACTTCACCCCTCTGTCACCCCCCCAAATGTCCTTTTGACATTCTTGATACTTTTCCCACACCTCTCATCTCCATAGATCAAGTGTTAAAGGCGCTATCTAAGGCAAAGCACAGCTTCCATGGGACCTGATAGTATCCCAGGGTGCATTCTGCACCATCTCCAGCAAGAACTAGTTTTGCCATTGGGCACCTTATTCAACCAGAGCTTAAGTACAGGCTTCATTCCAGCAGAGTGGAAAACTGCCATTGTCATCCCCTTGCACAAAGGTGGTGCCAGTACTGACCTTTTAGCTTGAAAAGTTTGATCTGTAAAGCCATGGAGCATATTATTATGGATCTCATAAACAAGGACATAGGCAATCTCCAAGCACTTGACCCCACCCAGTTCGGATTTGTCAAGGGCAGATCTTGCCTGTTGAACCTGGCTGACTTCTTTGAGACTGTCACCAAGGCCCTGGGTGAGGGAAAGTCAGTACATACAGCTTACCTTGACTTGGCCAAGGCCTTTAACACAATCCTCCACTCGGGCATCATTGAAAAGCTGATAGTGGAGTTCCCCAGGGATGTGTCCTGGGACCCTTACTGTTTGGCATCTACTTGTCAGAGGTCAAGGCAAAGACAAAATGCCTGTGGTTGATCAAGTTTGCAGACGACTATAAAGTTGGGTGCTGTCACTGACTCCCCAAATGATGTTAACATACTGCAAGATGGTCTCACAACAACTAATGACTGGTGCCAAAGTCATGGCCTCAAGTGAAAGGCAAAAAAATGTATCATCATACCATTCGGCAAAAACACGCCCCCTACTGATTACCACATCAAAGGCAACCCCCTAAGAACACAACCTTTGGTGAGAGATCTGGGTACTGAGGTTGACAACAATCTCACATTCGACCATCATGTAGCAGTATCTCATAAGTAAAGGGATTGCATCCAGAAAAAAGGAGGTTATTACCTCTCTATACTCCTCCCTCATTAGACCAATAACTGAGTATAACACCCCATTTGGAATGTACCTCTCCAAACATCTACACCAACTGGAGAGGCTGCAGAAATACTTCACAAAGAGAATCCTTGGCCTCCAACACCCGTCCTATGCGGACAGGCTCAAATCACTATCAATCTACTCGGTATTGTACAGATTGCTCAGGGGTGATCTGTGTCTCACCTACAAGGTAATCTCAGACCCTGCCTTACTAGACATGCTCCATATCCACAAGTCTAACTCCTCATGCATTACCTGCTCGAAAGGCCTGAATCTAATATGTGACATCAACAAAACCTGCTGGAGAGACAGGTTTGTTTCACAGAGGCTGCATTGTCTCTGGAATAGACTTCTCATACACATCAAACAGCGTACCTCGCTGACCCTCTTCAAGCGCAACCTTGATGAATGAATGGGAAACCACAAATTTGTCCCAGGTGTTACACCTGTGTTCCTCACTGACATGGGTGACAGATGAAGACTGAGGTTTCTTTTTTTGGGGATAAACTCTTGGCTAGGCTTGTAAGGGCCCCAGGGCCATTAGCCTAGTAACTTCCTGTGATCCTGTAATGGGCACTCTAGGAGGTCTTTTTCATTTAGGAAGATTGCATTTAAGTGCCGCAGCATATGTTGGTCTATGTGTGTATTGTATGCTTTGTGTGAGGACTGCTGTGTGTATGCTTTTGACAATCTGATGTGTGGTTCTGTGTGAGAGTTTATCCATTAGTGCCATTGTGTATGTATACCTCTGGTATACTGTGTCCATTACTTTAAGGATTAACTGGTTGACGGTAAACATAAGACAATTGCTACATTGTCTCAAGATACCCATATCCATCAGTCTGGCTTCTGAGAAATTAGGAAATTGCATATCCACATTGTTTGGTCCCCTTATTGGTGAGCTACAAGGGTATGACAAATAGGAGTTAACAGAAGGCTACTAAGGGGGCTTTCTGGGAGGGTTGGTGGCAGACTAGACTATAAAATACTAGATTTAACAGTATTTCCACTCAATGCACAACTAGCTGCTCTAAGCTTGTCAGTGCGCAAGGTATTTGCTCTATACTTACTGCTTTACAGGGTACTGCTTTATGGGTAGTTTTAAAGGGAAAAGTTCCCACTAGATGTTTGCATCTATAAGGGCACTGGCAGAGTGAACAGCTGCATGCAAATTTGCTGAATTTATACCAGCACTAGAAGTACAGAAAACTGATTACTGAGCACTCTGGCCAGTAAAATGACTACACTTGCCCTTTTGTGTGCTTCCCACCTCAGATAGGCCAGGCAAACAGCTATTGCTACTAGATGACTAATCCCAGTCCTCCTAATGTAAATGCATCTGAAGTGCAATGCTACCACAAACTTAAGCTTAAGGAAAGGCACAAGTAGAGGCAAAAAGTAATTTAAGATATCAACTGTAGTGTATTTGTGACATCCGCAGTGGTGCAGCGGTAGCGTTGTTGCCTCACAGCAAGAGGTTCTACCATTCAATTCTCTGCTGGAGTGCTGGGAGTGCCTTCTGTGTGGAGTCTGCATGTCCTCCCCGTGGTTGGGTGGGAGTTCGAAAGACATGCGTAAATGGGCGTGCCTTCGTTGAAGGTTGAACGTCGAGCTGGCACCTCGATGTTCATGAAAGTCTACTGCCAATCATTAGTGGACCGGAGTTCCGCTGTGGTGACCCCTAACTGGGAAAAGCCGAAAGACAAACAACAACAACAGCAGTGTATTTGTGGTTTAGGAAGGAGAGCAGATTAGGAATTTTAACTACTGGTGTAAGGAGTGGGAAAAGTTATAGAAAATTAAAATACAGGGTGATTGTCAGGATCTTGAGAGAATAAGCAGCCTCCAGGGGACAATTCTGGCAGTTGGTTATAGTCTGGCAATTGGTTTAGAAGATTAAGGAGCTGTTTCCTGTCATGCAGAGGTACAGGGTTTGATTCCCTCAGTCTCCATTACCTAACTGTGTGTCTCTGAGCAAGTCAAAGCAGACACCGTTGCTGGGCTGAGCCTGAAAAAGGTCCATGGAAAACAAATACAGATAAAATAAAATAAACATCTGCTGTCTCAGGGAATGGAAAGGCCTATCAAGAGAATTCTGGTAAAAGAGAGCAAAGAAGAAGTGTGTTGCTGCTGTAAGGGAAGATTACAAGAGGACAATATGGGAGGAACAGTAAATGATGGAAGCTAGAAAAGAGGGCACTAGGCACCTGGGATAAGGGGTATTACAAAGTAGGCAAATAAAGTAGCCAGGA
The DNA here is from genome assembly GCF_019279795.1 of Protopterus annectens. Lineage (NCBI taxonomy): Eukaryota > Metazoa > Chordata > Ceratodontiformes > Protopteridae > Protopterus > Protopterus annectens. The sequence goes on from NC_056739.1 coordinate 1,073,763,038, forward strand.
AGCAAGAACATAGTAAAGAAGAAATGCAAAACACATGAAAAATAATGAAAGTCGAGAAAGAAAGGAGGGTGCTTAAGATGAGTGACCTCAGTTTGCCCGAGAAAGATTAGATCATGTTATCATGACAGATGGGCAGAAAAAGTAAGGTAATTCAGATATTTACCTAGAAGGGTTTAACAGAATATAATGGTTCTCTCCAGGAAGGGGAAAAAACTATTTAGGATGCTGAAAAAAATAATAATAAAAATAAATGAATAAAAAGGAGTATTTTCCACATTAAGATTCCACTGGCAGACATTGTCTATGAAGTGGCATATGACCTGGTCACAAAATAAGAGTCAGGATTAAAAGGGCATCTGACTATGGGAAGATAGAGGAGTTGATAGAAAGCCACAGGAATGGAACATTTGTGCGTATAATAAACTGCTATTTGAGGATATGAAAATGGACTGAGTAGGATTGCAAAAACAAAGAAAAAGAAGAAACTAGTATGGGTCACTAAAAGTTGAAAATCTAAAGAGAAAGATATGGATAAATGAAAAAAAATGGGGGGGGGGGCAAAGAAGATTGAATGGCTACACTGAGGCCAAAAACAAGGTAGCAATGTTTGTATCAGGAGGGCCGGGTTTATATCACATAATCGAAACTCAGAACATCGAACACACAAATGCGTGAATTTTTACATAATCAAATACTGTATTGTGGGGGGCTGCACCCCCCCCTGCTAAATATATACTCCTACTCCAAGGTCGCACTACAGTGAGGGAAGGGCAAAATTCCCAATCTTCACGGTAGTGGACATAAATCCAGGCATTACGATTATGTGAAAATTCGGGCATTTGCGCATTTGATGTTCTGATTTCCGATTATGTGATATAAACCCAGGAGGGCCAAAGTGGGGGGGGTGAACATGGCCAGGATGCTGAGGAGATAGGAGCATATCTCACCAGATCTGGCATTCTTATACTATTTCTGACAGGAAATTTTATTTTTAAGTTATCATACTTGTTTTTTTCTTTGCCAAAAAACTAATAATTTAAACTATCCTGTTTGATGACATCAAAACATTATTTAATTATTCCTATATTTCTTCTCAAGCTATTATCTGGAAAACTTTCATACCTACAAGATGAGTCATACAAAAACAAACTCTCAAGACACTTCTCTGAAAAAAGGAATTCCAAATGGTTTTGAATAATATCCAGGAGCTGTCTCTGAAAATGGACAAAATGGACAATAAATTGGACAATTTTAAGGAGAGATGTACAAAGCAAATGGCACTAAGCCAAGAGTCTCATAACCAACAAAAAGTGCAGATTTCAGAAATAGAAGAAGCTGTAATGATATGGAAAGAAGATTTTTGGAAGAAGAAAACACCACTGCATTCATATAAAAGCAAAATACCTTATTATTGAGCAAAATAGATGATATAGAGAAAAGATCTTGAAGAAACAATATCTGCAGTTTTGGTTTATCTGAGAAAATAGATGGGAGTTATATGACAAACATTTTAACATCCTGGCTCCCTAGCATTCTTGATCTGCCTGAAGCAATGTCCTATACATTGAGGGAGCACACAGATCTATGCTAGATACTCCTTCTAAAAATAATTCAACACCAAAATCTACCATTGTAAAGTTTTTTTCATCACAAGACAAGGAATTGATACTCAAGACAGCAAGGTCAAAATCTCCCATCAAACTATACAGGAAATTAATACTGTTTGACAATGACTATTCCTTCACAGTGATATCTAAAAGGAAATATTTTCTGTCATTAATTAAAGAATTCAAGAAAAAACAGATAAAGGTACATCTGGTTTTCCCTGCTAGACTTAAAATATTTCTTCCAGGTGGGACCAGAATATCTGAGTACTTGGATACTGCATTGTCTTTTCTGAAAACAAAAAAAAACATAACTGAACAAACAGAAGCCATGGACTAGAGGAATATCAGTTCCCTGAAATGAATGGCAGAAAGAAATGGTTGGAACGAGAAGAAAAAGAATATGAAAGAAAAGTGACTGTTTAAACAATCTCAATATTATTATATTTGTTAAGTTGTCTAATACATATTCCTACATAAGAAGTACTGTTTATATTGTTCTCAAACCCGTTTTACCTTCAAAAAATTAAACCTGGATGTAAACAGCACTAAGTTAAGGTGCTCTCTTTATTACTGCTACTTACTTGCATATGCCAATTCTTATGTCAATATTTGAAAGTATTTTAAATTTTAACATATTAATAGCTGGACTGCTTGCTTTATAGCCTGTAATACTTAGAACCAATAACTATTTTATCTTATATTTAACACATATGTGTTAATAACTAGAGCTAGTTTAGAAAACAGGAATTCTTGGTTCTTCTATATTAAAATTATGACCATAAGTTTATTTAACATTGTAAGAATCAGCTTTGAAATGGCTGTTGATATGCATAATCTTAGTCAATAGCATGTCAAAAATGTCAGTGGGGTTTGGGTAGGAATGGACTAGATCATTTGTGAGGCATGGTGCACACATGGAGATGGACATTAAAATCATCTCTCTTTTAGGGAAGTGAAAATAGTCTCTATTTGGCTTAGGTTTATCTGACAGTCCTTTGAAAGATTTATACTGCTGGTGCAGATGGGACTTGATGATGGGTTTTGTGAGCTTGGAGCAGTCCCGTTATGTTCCATTTGCTTGCTGATTTGTATTTCTTGATGTTGGGAAAAACTGTGAAAATCACAGTGCCGTTAGTCCTGTGTTATTATATTCAAGAGCATTGAAAACTTTGTACACTTTAGTTTTAGTGCTTTTTATTGACTGCAGTGGATGTGGAAATGGTCTTGGCGTAGAGTTTATTGCAAAATGAAGTGTCCATTGCTATGACTGTAATTGGCTTCTTGGAGCTGAACACACTGAACTTGTTTTATTTATTTGAACTGAATGACGGGTTTAGTGGTTAATAGCTGGGTGGTATGAGTTATTTGTGATTTACACTCTGTTGAGCTCCAGTGAAGACTGCCAGTTGATGAAGCCTTTTTTACAGTCTCGCACTTGGAATACATAGAAACACCCGCTGTAATTACCAATGATCCAGGATCACAACTTGTTTTTCTATGTACGCACTGATAACTGGTTAAATCTATAGTCAAGAGATTGCTAGTATTCGATATATCTTGGATTGGATCCTCTTGAGTTTAGACCCTTGTGTGCCTTAAACACAACTATTAGACAGGAGTATGCAGTCATTTTATTTGTGCCGGATGAGATATTTCTAATGAGATGGAGAGAGGGTGGAGTTTCAGGATGTAGCTCTGATATGTGCTGTTTAATATTAAGTAGTTCTTGGCAGTGCACAAGAGTTATCTTATTTTAAAAACAAAGTAAAGCTAAGAAGGGGGAAGAAGGAGGGGAAAGGAAAAGCTAATGGTATAATGACATAAAATTACATAAGCAGATATTATTTGTTTTTCAAACATCTCTTATTTACCTTCTCACCAGCATGTACAAATGACAGCTTTCTGGAGAAGAATAATTATAAAGGTTATTCACAAAATGCACACTAACAACAAGGAATAATTAGCTTATAAATACTGTCAATCATTGTTTATATAGATTACTTAGAAGAGCAGAATGTTTGCTTCCTTTGGATCTTTAGTCTTATTATTCTTTTTTAGTCATACTGTTTTAGATGCACCAGTCAAACTAGTAGATAGACAAGTTTTATTTACAAGTCATATATCTATAATCCCAATGAAGATCTGTGGGTTTATACCACAACTTTCAGTTAATACATTCTAATAGTTTTGGTAAAATCAGTTTATGTTCCCATGTTTCAAATAGAATAAATTATTAAAATCAAAATCACATAGCCAATTCTGCAAAAGCAGCAGAAAAAAAAATTCAGAGTGGTGACTCTAGAGGACCGGAGGTGGATTGTAGGTGAATAAAAATTTTGCCTGCTTCTAGTTTTTAATAATAGTTATTCTGGGGGAAATAAATGGTTACATGCTTAATACAATTGGGGTTACACTAAAATAACTTCAGGCATTGATACACTAAATCAGAATAATGCCCGATATAGACATATTGTGCATATATTACGTTACTGAAAATTTAAAACTTCAAACGTCATATGGTCAAAGCCATATGATCGAACATTTAAAAGTTCGAAAACCAAAAAATAAATAAATAAATAAACAACAGAAAAAACCTACCTGACTGTTTTAAGCAGGGGGGCAAACCCCCCTTTACCCCCACACTACCCACTCTTTAAATATACCAACTCTGAGATCGTACTACAGTGCAGGAAAGGGAAATCTTCCCATTCCACACTGTACAGAGATCTCCGTTGAAATATTCAAACTTTTAAAAGTTTGATTATATGGTGTCGACGATATGACATTCAAACTTTTAAAAGTTCGATAACCTAATATGTACCCAACATATCTAGTATATTCAGATGCTTTCTGCTGTCATTACATATTGTGAATACTAAGTAACTAACTTATATAAAAAAAGAGGCAAAGAGTTCTAATTTCATATTACAGTTTATCATCACATTAGTTCATTAAAATGGGGAAGGGTAGAGAAGGGAAAGGAGAAGCAATATAAATAAGATGGTGCTGACCTATAATTTAATATACCTTGTCTTACCTTAATTTTCTGTGTAATACATTTTAAGAAATTTCACTGCAGTTTTAATAGTGACATATAAATCAGAAAACCAAACAATTATTCATGATATTTAAACATTCAGTAGTTTCACTTCAAATTGTTTATTAAAGGCACTTACTACTTAAGTTATGTTTTACTTTAAATATTTGCTAGTAATGTTATGTGAAGCTAGAGAACTGTTGTAACTGATTGGTAACACATATTCTTTTTTTTTTCTTTCCCCTTTCCCTGATTCTTTCTTCATTTTTGTAAATTAACCCTTTCTTTGACAAGTTATAGTCACATGGAAAACTTGTCAGTTTTCAGTATGGTTTTGTTATTAATATATGTAATTTCTATTACACTGACTATGATCTCTTTGTATTACTACGACATATATTGTAAAAAAACCCTTATATAAGAAATTTAAATGTTAGTAGTAATATTTAATATAGGTAACATTATTCATTTTGATTAAGATTAATATAACATATAAAATTAATCTGGTATATATATATATATATATATATATATATATATATATATATATATATATAATAAATTTCTGCATTTCAGATATGGGTAAAAGTTATACAGTTGTCAAATAATGAGTTAATTGAAGCCCTTGCTTATATAGATCATAATATGTTACAATAACTACTATACTGAATAAGAAATCTTCACCGGTTAACCCACTTAACTTATAGAGACCTCATTCACATTGGGAGTTATTAGAAAATATATAACATGTTTTTTTTTCTATTTCCTTTAGTTTCATTAACTATTTATAGTTATGGAATAGTGGAGGGGAATTAGTTCTACTTCTGTTGGTGGGTATCATGACTTAGATATAATCAATATCTAAGTCAGGAGTATTATACTCCATGTGGGGAGTGAAAGCTATTATCATATTTTAAAGGTCTGAAGTATTTAATCAGAATAGTTTTTGAATTGCAAGATGACAAATTTAAAGTGTATTTCTATTAATATTAATGGATTGAACAATGGTTGCAAAAGGGGTAGTTTAAATAAATATTTAAAATGACTCTCTTCAAAGGTCATGTTGTTTTTCTTTTGGCTTTTCCCAGTAAGGGGTCGCCACTGTGGAACTCCGGTCCACTAATGATTGGCAGTAGATTTTTACAGTGCTGAGGTGCCAGCCCGACACCCAACCTTCAACGAAGGCACGCCCATTTACGCATGTCTTTCGAACGCGACTCAACCGCAGGGAGGACATGCAGACTCCACACAGAAGGTGCTCCAGCCAAGAATCGAATGGGAGAACCTCTTGCGACAACTCTATCGCTGCACCACCACAGCTTCATCCAAAAAACACATTTGCTAACAAATGACATGGACAGACTTAATAATAAAAAAAAAGTGTAATAGCTGGTTCTCAATATAAGCAGAAAAGAAGAGGTGTAGCTATTCTGTGGAAAAATTCTGTATCTGTACCAAATATATTAAATACATACGGTGATGATAAAGGAATATTTTGTTTAGTCACTTTAGAAATGAATGGGAAGATACACTTTAATTAATATATATTAGATACCTGGTATAGGTGTTAAAACAATTAAACTTCAACTTGATCAGATTATCCAACATTCAAAAGATAGCCTAATTTTGGCAGGAGATTTTAACGGTATATTAAATGAGAAAGAAACTAATACTAAGGGGGAAGAGTAGAATATCAGCTACAGCCAAAGATTTAATAAATTGTATTAATTTATTTTATATCAAATATATTAATGAATATTCAGTCTCTGATTCACACTTTTTTTTGCACATTTTTCAAATAGATATGGAACACAATCAATAATTGATATAGTCTATGTCTCCAATAATCTAACTCTGAGTCATGATAAAGTTAAAGTAATCTCATGTCCACTTTCTGATCATAATGCTATAACATTTGAATTATTTTTGAAACATAATAACAATATTCACATTAATAGAATACCGGCATACATAACCAACCTAAAAGATTTCAAAGAATTCTTCAATAAGGAGATATAGACATACATGGAATTTAATGATACTAAAGACATATAAATCTATGTCTACAAATCTTTCCCTATTAACATTTTCCAATACCATAAACTGAATTTTTTTGAATTCTACACATACCTGAGAATGCCTAGCCAATGTATTACTATTGTCCTGCTTCTTAATTGCCAAAATGCGTTCCCTAATTCTGTCCTCTAACCTACATGTAGTTTTACCTATATAGAAAAATGTACATGTTGAGCATATCACAACATAAACCAGTCCTTCAGTCTGACATGTGAACCTTTCTTTTGAAGTATAAAGATAATTATGGTGCTCAAAGTAAAAACTACTCATGGTCAGAATATATCTGCATTGCGAACACCCATTACATGGAATGTTCCTATTTTTTTGTCTACCTCTGACTGCACTCTTACATTTGATAAACTTTCTAAAAAATTGTTTCAAATTTCTAGTTCTTTTGTAAATGAACTTAGGTTTATCTCCATAACCCTGACAAGTTCTTGATTTCCTATAAAATGTTTCCAATTATCACTGATGATTTGTCTTATTTTAGTTCTTTCAATGCTTAAAGGAATAGGAAAAGAACAAATGAAATCTTTTTTATCTGTGCCCTTTGTAGCACAGAAACCTGATTTCAGGATCGAAAGAAATTTGTCATGTGTTTGTTCTTTAACATTATTGGCAATAACATACAATTTTTCAGAAGGATATCCTCTTTCTTGAAATAATTTAACTACCTTATTCATTTCCTCTAAAAAAATCCCGTCATCACTTATCAGATGACTTAATCTGATTTGCCCACAAAAAAAACATTTAGTTTCATAAAAGAAGGGTGAAATGACTGTAATGCAAATAATTGTTGGTAAACGTACTCTTCCTAAAGATGTTACTGGAAAACTTTTTCTCTTGAATATCTAAGCTGATTATTACATCTAAAAAAAATGGACTGACTTTCCCATATCACTCAATACAAAATTAAGCCATCTTACACTATCATTGACTTGCCCCAAAAATTCATGTATTGTTATTGTATCACTTGTCCAGATGAAAAACAAATCATCTATGTATCTTTTGTAGAAGCATACATAGTTGAAAAGCAGAATCTAATCCAGAAATTCCTGTTCTCACCAACACAGAACTAAATTTGCAAACATGGGAGCTACTTGGGCCCCATGGCTACCCCACTTTTTTGCTGAAATACATTACCATTAAACATGAAAAAATTGTTTTTCAACACTATGTCCAACAATTGACAGATGATGGATATGTCATGTCCCCATTCTCTACAATACTTGCTCAAATATAACCTAACACATTCTATACCCTCCTCTTGATCAGTAAAGGCATATAAAGAGGTAATGTCTATAATGCACAGCATATTTTCATTACCAGTAACAACATCACTTTTAAGTTCATCCAGAAACATCCATGAGCTTTTAAGTAATAATTACTGGTCTGTATTATGGAGTTTAACATTTGATCTAAATATGCAGAAATTTTGAATGCTTTATTAAAAGGTGCAGACACAATAAGCCTGAAAGGGGGTTGCTCTAAATTCTTATGTAATTTAGGAATCCCAAATAAGTAACCTAATTGTGGCTCTTCAACCATAAGGAGCTCGATCAAGTCTAATGTATATAATGACAATACCTTACCCTTTATCTGCTTTCATGTATCTAATGTCTGTGTAACTTCTCAATTTCTTAAGTGCTTCAATTTCTTGTTTGCTTAAATTGCAATACTTCTTATTAAACTTTTTATGTGCAGGATTGAAAAAGAGTTTATAAAAATCTGCTTCACATGTGGAAACAAAAATATTAAGTGTGTTAACTAAAATAGGATTATGTGTACTATTTTTTTAAATACATCATTCAGTTTAACTTCACTTAAAATATAATTTAGATTAAGCTTCCTTAATTTAAAATCAATAAAAGTGTTAACAAGAGGCACTCTATTAGCTGGCAAAGAGATAAAACTTTAGCTAACAAATTTAATTCAGCTTAAGAAAAAAACATTTTTACTTAAATTAAAAATGTGACAGTCATGTTCTAATGCCCTTTATTTTTGCCTTTTTTCTTGGTAGCCACTGTCAATGCCTTCTGATATGGAGGCAGACCGCAAGTCTCTACTCCTGATGAGAAAAAAGGAGAAGGAGATGAAGACAGTTCACTAAACTTACTAGATTCACTTGTTAAAATGTCACTATGTTGTTCAATCTCTTTTCCAAACATACTGTCATTTTCAAAGTTAGTAAAAGAGTCCAGTCTGTCAAGGTTTCCAGTCACATTTTTTTCTATGTTATCTGCAACAGCCTCATGTCTTTGGCCTTTCTTTTTAATGAGATAGGCCTGTCCTTGCTGATAACTTTGGATATCCCTAATCATATTTTTGTTTTTCTTATTAATACTCACATGTCTCTCAGCTTTTTTGATAAGATTGTAATATAAATGCTGAAAGATTTGAAAATCACGATGGTTGTTGAGCTTATTATCAATGATACAAATTTGTTCTTAAAACAAATCACATCAAGAAATTAAACTCAGTTGATAAAAAGAAAAAAACAGTCACTGCAATAGAAGATATCTTAAGGGAATTTAGAACTAACTTTAGTAAAATTAATCAATTTAATCCAGCAATGGATTCACAAGACATAATCAAAACTTGTATTAGGAATTGCACTAAGAATAAATTGACAAATAAACAATTGAAATTAATAGATAGACATATACTGATGTTAGAACTCAAAATCAAACTAAGAAACTAAAAGCTAATAAAGCTCTAGGCAATTACAGCATTATATCAGAACTTTATAAGCTTATGCCTAAGGAAGTGTTAAACATCTTACTCTATGCTTTTCAGTTAAAGATTCATCAATAGTTCCACCCTCATGGAAATATATACTTATATCTCCAATCTTGAAAAAAGATAAGGACCCAGCTGAATTTTCCTCTTATAGAGCAATTTCATTATTAAATGTTGATTACAAAATATTGATGTTTATACTTGCTAGCAGAATTCAACAATTTCTTCACATATTTAATTAGCAATGATCAAACTGGATTTATAAAAAAATAGAAATACTTACAATAACATTAAATGAATATTAACTGTAATTGATTATACCAATAACAAAAACAATAATTTAACTATAATACGCTTAGATATCAACAGTGCTTTTGACACAGTTAATTGGAAATATCTACTATTGGTCTTAGAATAATGTAATTTTTAAAGGGTTTTCTGCAACTTATAAATAATCTCTATGAAAATTCCTTAGCTTCTATAAAAATAGGTTCTTATGTTTTGGAATCAATTATGATTACTAAAGGAAGAAAGCAAGGGTGTCTGTTGTCACTTTTACTCTTTACTTTGATTATGGAACCATTTGTGAATTACATAAGATCAAAATCAGATATTAAAGGAATACAAATAACAATGTAAATTTGAAAATACTTTTGTTTGTTGATGATATGCTTTTCACAATGAATAATAATAAAATTCACTTAATTCCTTATTTGAGGCTATTGAAACATATTTAATGAAAACATCACAGACATTTTGTGTATAAATTCTAGTATAGATGACATGGAAGAACGATTCTCTAAATATATTGTACAAGATAATAAAATAAAATATTTAGCAATAATTTTAACCAAAACATTAAAGATATAATAAATATAAATTATAGTATTAGTCTAGATAATATTAAAATTCTTATTAATAAATGGAACAAATTCCTATTTACAGTAGAAGAGAGACTTTCAATAATAAAAATGATAATATCACCAAAATATTACATATATTGCAATCATTAGCTCTTCCACCCCTAACCAATATATAAGACAATTTAATTCCTTAATGCTCAAATTTCTTTGGTATCCCAACAAACCTAGATTGGCACTTAATCATCATTTAACAAGTTGTTCTTATGGGGGAATAGTATTACCTGATTTAGAATTATATTCCTTGTCTACTATTATAAAGACAATTACTTTTTGGACAAATAACAATTACACTGCTAAATGGAAAGACATACAAGAGAGTATTTGTTTAAAATATAACCATCTAATATATGCATACCATAATAAGATAACCAATAATAACTTTCTTTGGTTATTAAAAGATTATATTTTGGAAAATCAAAACCAACTAATATATTCATCTTATATCTCCATGATATTGATCAACTTTAAATATTATGTACACAAAAATCCAGAACATAAAGCTTGGCTATTCTTAACATTCCCTATAACATATACACAAAATAATATAAACACATTCAATACAACTAAAATGACAGCATTTAAAGAAAACATCTAATATTCTGGCATCAGTTAATGATAAAGAAAAGTTACATTCTCTAGATTTTATCTTAAAAAAATTAATTGAAATAATAAAATGTGGTTAGATATTTAAAATCGTAGATACTCAATAGAGAAGAGAGTAAACTTATTGCAATTATCAATAAAAACAGTTTTAAAAGTTTATAGAACTTCTAACTATACTGATGCATCAAAATATTACAGAAAAGGAACTCCTGTCTAAAATCTATAAGATGATTAAAAAGATGATTAAAAATAATACAGAATAATACAGAATAATACAGAATATTACAAAGAAAATTATTGGGACTACTTTAAATCCATTAATAACTATTACCCAAGTGAGGATGAAAAAAAATATATATTATCATCCTCTAAACAAACCACTTCATCCTTAATATGGAAACTATTTTCTTGGAAATTTATGCATAAAGCATTCATTGCACCACATAAAATAGAATGAATGTCTAAAAAGAATGTTGGATGCTGGAGATGTAAGTTGAACATCAGTGCAGATTGGTAACATATGATTTATGAATGTAATGTAATTAAACTATTTTGGAATTATGTTAATTCGTTTTTTTACAGGCTCTATTCAGTCATAATTTTACATTAAATAAATCATTAATCTTATTTAATACCCCAATTCCTTCATGTGCTAAAAAAATTTTTTTTCTTTGGCGTTCCTTGTCAATTGCAAGGAAAATGATCACTAAAAATTGGAAAAGTGAATTGACTCCATCGACAAAAGAATTTCATTGCAACCGAAGTTTGTCATGTAGAGCTGCTGTCAATCAAGGAAAGAACAACTAGAACCACCACTTTTTATAATCTGTGGACAGAACTCAAGCAACTGTTAAATAAGCAGAAATTGAATAATTAGAAAATAATTAGAAATTAAAGGGAATTTCATTAACTAATTGAATTTCTCAACCTTTTTACTTTAGTACACACCTTGTAAATAGTTGTTTTTTCTTATATTATTTGTTTTTTGTATTTATCTATTCAATTTCTATACATATTGTAATGTTACATTTTGTTATTCATTTGTAAATCTTAATAAAAAAAATATAGAAAAAAAAGGAGGGGCAAGGTGAAAAATTAGAAAGGACTGGTAACAGGTATTACAGAAGGAAAAAGAAATGTAAATTGTGTATTTATAACACTAGAACTGGTTGAGCTGGTCCTTCTTTACTAACAGTCTGACTATAGCCAGCACTCATTTGGACAACATGGAATATAAAACTTTCCCAGGTACCCTGGTTCCCCTTATCACCTAACATACTGCTGAGCCATACCTCTCCAGATCTGTTGAGAGTCATGTGAAGCAACAAAGTAGCATGTGCCTTTAGAGCAACTTCACAGCAAGGGTAAGGGAGGAGGACAGGTATGTCACTGAGGATGGACATATTCATCCAGATTTGTCATTATGATAAGCACATAACTTTCATATTTGGTATGAGAAGACCTTCCGAAGTAACAGAAGGACAGAGTCAAAGTGAATCCTGTTGGGTGGTCTTCCTCATGAGAATACACCTGAATCTAGATATCATATTAACCTCATTGTGCTTAGCAAAAATGTTGGGTGAAGCCCAAGTAGCTGCTCCACATACATCATCCAGAACTTTACCCTGGAAAAACGCCTGAGAAAAAGTTATTTCCCTCATAGTATGATCTTTTCAGATGTTAGGGAGAAACTTATTGTGATGTTATTAAAAATGAATGCAGCCTGTGGAACATTTTATTAGATGTATGTTTAAACTTTAAGGCTATTTTTTTTTTAATTTTTAATTGTATTTATTTTTTTATGTGACAAGGTTGGGAAGAGCTTAAAATCCTTTCTGATAGGCTTAGACTTATGGGTATAAAACCTCAACTGATGGTGGTCATCCATAAATAGATCAATATATTCTTCATGGACAGGATAGTGAGGGATGAAAACTAAAAGGTGTAGGCACTGATTGAGGTTAGGTTCCAGTATATCTTTAAGTATAATGGAAGATTTAATACATAAGGAAATAGTGTTCAGCTGAAAAGGCTTGCAAACTTAGAAATTATCCTTGCTGAAATAATAGCCACTTAGAAAAAATGTTTTCCAGAAAAGGAACTTTTATTCAGCTGAAACTGCACAAAGCAATGATCACAAGGGGAAATGAAGTATTCTTAAAAAGGTGGTCTCAAAAAAGAGGTTCCTGTAACTAAGGCTTTACATACTGTTAAAGAATCCAGGGACAAATCCAGGGACAAATAGTCAAAGCTTTGTCTGACTTTAACATGGCTATTTACCAGGCAAATAACTAAATCTAGAACCAAAAATAATTGGGCCTAATTTTCTAAAATTGATAGTACTGGGCAGTAAGGTGATACAGGCCTTTTAAATTTCGTCCAGATGGAGAAGTGCATCCACTTATTTTTAGGTGTTTAATGTGCAGTAGATTGGGAAGAAGTGATTGTTTATCCCACTCTAGAGGAATGGAAAGAGTGGGAAACTGTTAGGGGAAGTGGATGAACCAAATGATTAGTTGAAATTAAAGTTTGGGAGGTTGCCTGGTGGGAGGAAGAGATGTATCTCAAGTGGATGTAGACAGAGCAGCTGCTCCAACAGGTTAGGTAACAGCAGGGGAAACTATATTTGAGGCCAAAATGAAGCTGTTAGAATGATTTTGGGTTTGTGTTGCTTGGCTTGTGGTATGACCCCCCACCATCAGAGAAAATGGGGGCAATGTAAAGGAGGCTGGGGACCTTCTGGATTAAAGCACTCCTGGGCATCCCTCTGGTTGATGAATTAAGTAAATTAAACTACTACACTTAGTATTGGTTAGTGAAGCAAAGAAGTTACACCAAGGCTTGCTTCTTCTATGGGAAAGTTTCCACATCACTGAGGGGTTGAGCGATTACTGTGTTAGGTATTCATGGGCAACAGGTGAGCCTGTTTGCTAGTAAACTAGATTCCCCCCGGCATGTGATTGGCTTTAACACCATAGTGTAAATTGAGACTGTGCCACCTTAGAACTGAAACTAAAAAGCTAGAGACAAATTAAAATATATACTATAAGAACAGTTTATTAAGGCTAACTTACTCATCCACGCTTTATAATTAAGACACTAAGTCACTAACAAAATGACTAACTAATTAACTAACAAAAAGATCTACCACTAGACATCTATCAGAATAAATATTAATGCTTATAAACTGAAACACAAAAATTGCTGTGTAAAAAAGATATCATAATATTATAATATCAATGAACATGTGTGTAAATCTACAAGTGAACAGCTAAATAGGCTGAAAACCATAGCTATAATTGCTAAGGTGGAAATACAGTGAAAATGTTAAAAATAAAGCATTAAGGCCCAGTGGATCTGTTCAAGTGTGGCATCTAACTAAGAAAGCACTTAGTTTGAATGAGTAAAGGTAGACTCAAGAGTATCAAAAAACAGCACCAATGTCAGTTATTTTCATTGTAAAATATTTACAATGTTTGATATTTGTTTATAACAATATTAGCATGTATAATGTTAGCATGTAATGTCAGCATTAATCAGTTCCATATCAGGCCTTTAATAGTCTTTTAAACAGTGGGGGAATTTTCTGAGTTCTAGTATGCTTTTTATGGAGCAAGAATAATTAAGTATTGGTTTTCTAAAAGAGTTCAGTTTCAGCTGCCACAGTAGTTCACGCTTTTCTAAAAGATTAGCGGTGTCTTGTTCCAGTTCAAAAAGGTCCCCATGATTAGTAATTTGAAATTTAAAGCCAGTATGTCTTTTGTGAAGCTGCAGATGATGAGCCAGTGCATTATTCTTCACTTAGCTCTAATTTCAGAAAGATGGCCATAAATCGTTTTTTTAAGTTTGTTGAGCATTTTGCCCACATAATATATTTCACAGTCATTGCAGATTGCCCTGTAAACCACCTGCACTGAGTTACAGTCACTTCCTGTGTTGGTTTTAATCAGTTTCTTTAAATAAGGGCAGAAAAACATGTCTCCTTCCTGTATGTGCTGACAAATGACACAATTGTCTCTGCACTTATTAGTGCATTTATCCAGTGGTCTGGGCCTCCCTTCAACCCAAGTAAATTCTTTGGAATCCCTAAGCCACATAAAAATAGAGAAAACCCTCCTCACAGTCCAGTGGTTGGGAAGTGGGGGGGGGGGTCCCTGACCAAAGCTGATGCCATCTACCTGGATTTTTTGTTACAACCTCTGGCTGAAAAGAACATTTCATGCATAAAAGACTCTAATTATTTTTAAGGAAAATATGCAATGTTACAATTGATGCTGATAGTATTTTATTCACAATAGATGTTGAATCATTATATACTGTACTTCCACATAATTATTGTATTGAAACAGTGATTGAGTCATACAGGAAAAACAACAATGGCACACCAGCACAATGTGAAAGAACATGTAAACCTTTAGATATGGGGCTTGGGTACAATTTTTTTATTTTACGTTTAATGGAAATTACCATAAACAAAAGACTGGTATAGCAATGGGGGCAGTTACAGCCCCTAGCCTAGACAACACAGCCCTAGGCAAGTGGGAGGAGGATTACGTTTTAAACAGCTGAGAATACATGCAACATATCACAGTGTATCCATGCTATATTGATGACATTTTATTGTATGGAAAGGAGACAGTGCTAAATTAGAAGATTTTTATCAACTATCTGAATCAAACCACCAGCTTCCTGCATTTCACCTCTTTCCACAGCCGCACCTCTGCAGTCTTCTTAGATATGCAGATGACTAAAGACTTGGACCAAGGTAAAATGGACACAGATCTTTACAGAAAACCTACCAGAGTAAATCTCCTGCTACATAATAAGAATTCACATCCCACCAGAATGAAATATAATGTTATTAATTCCCAGGGCTGCAGGTTGGCTAGGATCACCACAAAAATGGTACCCTTCCTTAAGAACCTAAATGTTCTTGAAAATGATTTTTTGGTGAGGGGATATGAAAGCAACATGTTAAGAAGCATTCTGGAACCTATAATTGAACTGAAAAGTACAAATTCATCAGCAATTAACAGTCCTTATAGAAGGGTGTTAAAGAAATATATGGGCAACAAATCTAAAGACAATTGTATCTTAACTTTTACTGTTGACTATGACAGCATCATTAATATTATTAATGAGAACTGGGCCATAACATCTGAAAAATCATATTTAATAGACATCCATGGAGAAGCTCCTTCCTTTGTGTATAGGAAAGCCAGAAACATCAGGAGTTGGGTTGAAGGGAGGCCCAGACCATTGGATACATACACCAATAAGTGTGGAGCCAACTGTGTCTTTTGTCATTACATACAGGAAGGAGACATGTTTTTCTGTCTTAATTTAAAGAAAATGATTAAAACCAATGCAGGAGATGACTGTAACTCAATGCAGGCGGTTTACTGGGTAAGCTGCAATGACTGTGAAGCATTTTATGTGGGAAAAATGGTCAACAAACTTAAAAGAAGGATTTCTGGCCATCTTTCCGAAATTAGAGCTAAATGCAAGAATAATACACTGGCTCAGCACCTGCAGGTTCACAAAAGACACACTGGCTTTAAATTTCAAATTATTGATCATGTGGACCTTTTGGAACAGAGCAAGGGAAGTTCCCTGGTGCCATAGCCAAATTTCCCCTAGTCAGTATGAATGCCACCTCATCTCTTTCCTGAATAAAGGAAACTGTCCTGAAGGGAGTAACCTGGTTTGCAATGTGTAAAGAAAATAAGTACTTTGATAAATAATAAACTAAATAGCAAAGGTCGCTGCTCAACTCGTGAACGCTCGTTCAAACAATATAAAATCAATAAGTAAAATAAAACAAGTTTTGCAGAACTGAGCGAAAGCAAGTTGGAACGCAAGTTATTTAACTATCAAATACTTTATTATAAGAGAGATTATAATCAAAGATAAGCGCTTTCGCTATGTAGCTTTATCAGATCTTACGTTCACTCCCAAACTCAACATATTATATATAAAATCTTCTCAGTTAATCAATTAGCCTTATTCATTGATGTCATGATTTAAAGAGACAAATAAACATGATTAAACTTAACCTACTAAATTAAAACATAATATAGTATAAAATATATATAATAATATACAGTGAATAAATAGAACCATTATAAAATATATATATATATATATATATATATATATATATATATATATATATATAACATATGTAAAAAATATATATATAAAAAAGTATATTTATGTACAAAAAATATATATACAGGTGTAATTCTCAATTTATACAGAGTGAATAAATAAAGTCAGAAATACACGTAAAGTCTCATATCTGTATATCTAGGGGCATATACTATAATAGTATGTGTATATCATCTATTTCTAGTGATGACTATCTAGTAGACATAGTAGTAATAATTATATATGTGTATATATATATATATATATATATATATATATATATATATATATATATATATATATATATACACACACACATATAAGGATGTAAGCTCAATATATGCAGAATGAACAATATCAGAAATACTTATATGTATAAGGCATATACAATAAAAATGTATGTAATAGTCAATTGCTAATGACAACTTTCTTATAGACGTAGAATTAATCATATATGTATAATGTAGAGGCTGATCATATCCATAGCCAAATTTCCCTACAGTATGAATGCCACCTACTCTTCCTGAAAGAATCTGTCCTGAAGGGAGAACAGGTTTGATGCCTTAGAAATGACTTTAAGGGTGAGGAGGAGGACAGGTATGTCACTGAGGATGGACATATTCATCCAGATTTGTCATTATGATAAGCATAACTTTCATATTTGGTATGAGAAGACCTTCCGAAGTAACAGAAGGACAGAGTCAAAGTGAATCCTGTTGGGTGGTCTTCCTCATGAGAATACACCTGAATCTAGATATCATATTAACCTCATTGTGCTTAGCAAAAATGTTGGGTGAAGCCCAAGTAGCTGCTCCACATACATCATCCAGAACTTTACCCTGGAAAAACGCCTGAGAAAAAGTTATTTCCCTCATAGTATGATCTTTTCAGATGTTAGAGAAACTTATTGTGATGTTATTAAAAATGAATGCAGCCTGTGAAACATTTTATTAGATGTATGTTTAAACTTTAAGGCTATTTTTTTTTTTAATTTTTAATTGTATTTATTTTTTTATGTGACAAGGTTGGGAAGAGCTTAAAATCCTTTCTGATAGGCTTAGACTTATGGGTATAAAACCTCAACTGATGGTGGTCATCCATAAATAGATCAATATATTCTTCATGGACAGGATAGTGAGGGATGAAAACTAAAAGGTGTAGGCACTGATTGAGGTTAGGTTCCAGTATATCTTTAACTATAATGGAAGATTTAATACATAAGGAAATAGTGTTCAGCTGAAAAGGCTTGCAAACTTAGATATTATCCTTGCTGAAATAATAGCCACTTAGAAAAAGTGTTTTCCAGAAAAGGAACTTTTATTCAGCTGAAACTGCACAAAGCAAAGATCACAAGGGGAAATGAAGTATTCTTAAAAAGGTGGTCTCAAAAAAGAGGTTCCTGTAACTAAGGCTTTACATACTGTTAAAGAATCCAGGGACAAATCCAGGGACAAATAGTCAAAGCTTTGTCTGACTTTAACATGGCTATTTACCAGGCAAATAACTAAATCTAGAACCAAAAATAATTGGGCCTGATTTTCTAAAATGGATAGTACTGAGCAGTAAGGTGATACAGGCCTTTTAAATTTCGCCCAGATGGAGAAGTGCATCCACTTATTTTTAGGTGTTTAATGTGCAGTAGATTGGGAAGAAGTGATTGTTTATCCCACTCTAGAGGAATGGAAAGAGTGGGAAACTGTTAGGGGAAGTGGATGAACCAAATGATTAGTTGAAATTAAAGTTTGGGAGGTTGCTTGGCGGGAGGAAGAGATGTATCTCAAGTGGATGTAGACAGAGCAGCTGCTCCAACAGGTTAGGTAACAGCAGGGGAAACTATATTTGAGGCCAAAATGAAGCTGTTAGAATGATTTTGGGTTTGTGTTGCTTGGCTTGTGGTATGACCCCCCCCCACTATCAGAGAAAATGGGGGCAATGTAAAGGAGGCTGGGGACCTTCTGGATTAAAGCACTCCTGGGCATCCCTCTGGTTGATGAATTAAGTAAATTAAACTACTACACTTAGTACTGGTTAGTGAAGCAAAGAAGTTACACCAAGGCTTGCTTCTTCTATGGGAAAGTTTCCACATCACTGAGGGGTTGAGCGATTACTGTGTTAGGTATTCATGGGCAGCAGGTGAGCCTGTTTGCTAGTAAACTAGATTCCCCCCGGCATGTGACTGGCTTTAACACTATAGTGTAAATTGAGACTGTGCCACCTTAGAACTGAAACTAAAAAGCTAGAGACAAATTAAAATATATACTATAAGAACAGCTTATTAAGGCTAACTTACTCATCCACGCTTTATAATTAAGACACTAAGTCACTAACAAAATGACTAACTAATTAACTAACAAAAAGATCGACCACTAGACATCTATCAGAATAAATATTAATGCTTATAAATTGAAACACAAAAATCGCTTTCATACCAAAAAACACTTCAAAGGTTTGTGTGTAAAAAAGATATCATAATATTATAATATCAATGAACATGTGTGTAAATCTACAAGTGAACAGCTAAATAGGCTGAAAACCATAGCTATAATTGCTAAGGTGGAAATACAGTGAAAATGTTAAAAATAAAGCATTAAGGCCCAGTGGATCTGTTCAAGTGTGGCATCTAACTAAGAAAGCACTTAGTTTGAATGAGTAAAGGTAGACTCAAGAGTATCAAAAAACAGCACCAATGTCAGTTATTTTCATTGTAAAATATTTACAATGTTTGATATTTGTTTATAGCAATATTAGCATGTATAATGTTAGCATGTAATGTCAGCATTAATCAGTTCCATATCAGGCCTTTAATAGTCTTTTAAACAGTGGGGCAATTTTCTGAGTTCTAGTATGCTTTTTATGGAGCAAGAATAATTAAGTATTGGTTTTCTAAAAGAGTTCAGTTTCAGCTGCCACAGTAGTTCACGTTTTTCTAAAAGATTAGCGGTGTCTTGTTCCAGTTCAAAAAGGTCCCCATGATTAGTAATTTGAAATTTAAAGCCAGTATGTCTTTTGTGAAGCTGCAGATGATGAGCCAGTGCATTATTCTTCACTTAGCTCTAATTTCAGAAAGATGGCCATAAATCGTTTTTTTAAGTTTGTTGAGCATTTTGCCCACATAATATATTTCACAGTCATTGCAGATTGCCCTGTAAACCACCTGCACTGAGTTACAGTCACTTCCTGTGTTGGTTTTAATCAGTTTCTTTAAATAAGGGCAGAAAAACATGTCTCCTTCCTGTATGTACTGACAAATGACACAATTGTCTCTGCACTTATTAGTGCATTTATCCAGTGGTCTGGGCCTCCCTTCAACCCAAGTAAATTCTTTGGAATCCCTAAGCCACATAAAAATAGAGAAAACCCTCCTCACAGTCCACTGGTTGGGAAGTGTGGGGGGGGGGGGTCCCCTGACCAAAGCTGATGCCATCTACCTGGATTTTTTGTTACAACCTCTGGCTGAAAAGAACATTTCATGCATAAAAGACCTAATTATTTTTAAGGAAAATATACAATGTTACAATTGATGCTGATAGTATTTTATTCACAATAGATGTTGAATCATTATATACTGTACTTCCACATAATTATTGTATTGAAACAGTGATTGAGTCATACAGGAAAAACAACAAAGGCACACCAGCACAATGTGAAAGAACATGTAAACCTTTAGATATGGGGCTTGGGTACAATTTTTTTATTTTACATTTAATGGAAATTACCATAAACAAAAGACTGGTATAGCAATGGGGGCAGTTACAGCCCCTAGCCTAGACAACACAGCCCTAGACAAGTGGGAGGAGGATTACGTTTTAAACAGCTGAGAATACATGCAACATATCACAGTGTATCCATGCTATATTGATGACATTTTATTGTATGGAAAGGAGACAGTGCTAAATTAGAAGATTTTTATCAACTATCTGAATCAAACCACCAGTTTCCTGCATTTTACCTCTTTCCACAGCCGCACCTCTGCAGTCTTCTTAGATATGCAGATGACTAAAGACTTGGACCAAGGTAAAATGGACACAGATCTTTACAGAAAACCTACCAAAGGAAATCTTGTGCTACATAATAAGAATTCACATCCCACCAGAATGAAATATAATGTTATTAATTCCCAGGGCTGCAGGTTGGCTAGGATCACCACAAAAATGGTAGCCTGAAAACTTCCTCTTCTGCCTCCCTCGACTCATAGACCTTGACCTCTGAGGGCCTTTGTCCATGTGTATCGGTAAAGGAAAAAACAATTCAGCATTGGCCTTGTTACTCGATTTATCTAGGGTCTTTATCTTTGGTCTCACCACAGCCTCAGAATCCCCATTAATTAGAGCTGACTTATCTCTGATTATATGAACATTGGGGTATAAATTACTATCTGAGTTCACACTAGGGTGCATAATATGTATGACATCTACTGAATCTTTACAATGAACTGTGTTAGATTCAGTTTCTTCAAGTATTTCATTATCTAGACAAACATCATCATTCACTACTACACTATCTACAGCTGCGGAAGTTTGATGAACATCTAGAGTTTGCATACTACCATTTTCAACAATGTTAACTGAGCCATTGGAATCACACATATTTTTAACAATGTTAACTGAGCCATTGGAAGCACACATATTTTTCATAACTTCATTGCTCTTATTTTCACATGAATCAACATTTTGTATATATCTATTTACATTTTGTGAACCATTAGTAACATTATCGTTATTCACAATAACATTCTGTCCATTCTGTCCATTCTCTGGTTTAGGCCACGTGAAGACGTGGCTTAATCTAAAGTCATTAATGTCCCTTTTGGCTTTATTTCGTTTTTGCTGTAGTAGCTTACGTTCGAATGCTAGCACACAATCCAGTAAATTCTCCAGCAGTGGTTGTACCACTTCATCTGGAAAGTCTTTAAATAATGTTCATTGTTTTAAATTAATACCCTCTATTAGCTAAGTTTCTTCTGGGAGAAAAAAGTCTATTAATAGTTTCAGATAATTCCAACTCACCTCAATATTGAGTCGCTGCCATCTCGCTAACAAAAAATTATCACAAAAGATTATTTGTCACTTCTGATATACAAGCATTATTCACAGTAATTCCTAATGAGTTAGGATTAGATTATATACTACACTATTTGAAAGATCATAGTGATTATACAACCGTTCTCATTGATTTAATTGTTCATTTCCTGGAACTAGTTCTAGAAAACAATATTTTCATGTTCAAAGATAAGATTTATAGACAAAAAGATGGCGTAGCTATGGGCACATCATGTGCCAATAGCTACGCCAATATGTTCCTTGCATATTGGGAAGAATATATATTACTTACACAAAAAACTTTTTAAGGAGCATGGGATATTTTATAGACGTTTTGTAGACGATGTCTTTGTTCTCTGGAAAGGAACGTCATATCAACTTGAATCCATGCATCTAATTATGAATAACTTAATTCCATGTCTTAAATTTACCATGCAATTTTCAGAAGATAGAATTGAGTTTTCAGACCTATATATAGAGAGGTTGCAGGATAATTTAATTAACACAGGAGTTTATCGGAAAACCTGTCACTGTAATTCATTGCTTTTAAGATCTAGTATGCATCCACCCTTTGTCTTTAAGAATATTGTGAAAGGACAAGCTATTAGAGCTTCCAGATTGAATTCTATGGACGAGGGCTTTCATACTGAGATGAATGATTTAAAGTATAGATTATTAAATAGAGGCTATAATGCTGAAGAGATACATTTGAATATAGACGTAGTGAATAGCTTACGCTTTACTACAGCCATGTCATATTTTGGACCTAGTAGTATTAGCTATATTAAAGATGATAATAAACGTGAATCATCTATTAAATTTTCTACCTTTTTTCTTCTGATTATATAGAGATTAGGCAGATTTTGGACAAACATTGAGACATCCTGCAGGTAGATGAAGACATCAAGCAGATAGTAGGAGAAACACCTAGGTTCCTTTTTAGAAATAAACACAATTTAAAAAGAATGTTATGCTATCCTAAATTTGATAGAAAATCTATGCATATTGGATGCACTAGACCTTGTGGTCATTGCAATTTCTGTTCTTATATAGACAGTAGTACAGAATTTTTACACCCTGACTTACAGAAAGTTTTTAATATAAAAGCAGATGCTAACTGCATGACTCCCCATGTGATATATTTAGCTGTTTGCCAATTATGCTCATCCTTCTATGTTGGAAAGACAAATCGTCCATTCAGAGATAGGATGAGAGAGCATATATATCACATGAGAAAAGGCACATTACATAATGCTCTTGCTAAGCATGTAATGCTACATAATGATAAACATAGATTTTTATTTAGGGTATTAGAAGTTATTACTCCGAACGTTAGAGGAGGTGATATTAAGATATATACAGAGAGTAAGGAGACAGAATGGATAATTTTATTAAGATCAGATAGAGGACTTGGCCTTAATGATAGGGCCTCGATAAAACCAAAATTGAGACAGCGTAGAAATATTAAATAAGATATGATCAGCCTCTACAGTATACATATATGATTAATTCTACGTCTATAAGAAAGTTCTCATTAGGAATTGACTATTACATACATTTTTATTGTATATGCCTTATACATATAAGTATTTCTGATATTGTTCATTCTGCATATATTGAGCTTACATCCTTATATGTGTGTGTGTGTATATATATATATATATATATATATATATATATATATATATATATATATACATATATAATTATTACTACTATGTCTACTAGATAGTCATCACTAGAAATAGATGATATACACATACTATTATAGTATATGTCCCTAGCTATACAGATATGAGACTTTACATGTATTTCTGACTTTATTTATTCACTCTGTATAAATTGAGAATTACACCTGTATATATATTTTTTGTACATAAATATACCTTTTTTATATGTATTTTTTACATATGTTACATATATATATATATATATATATATATATATATATATACATATTATAATGGTTCTATTTATTCACTGTATATTATTATATATATTTTATACTATATTATGTTTTAATTTAGTAGGTTAAGTTTAATCATGTTTATTTGTCTCTTTAAATGATAACATCAATGAATAAGGCTAATTGATTAATTGAGAAGATTTTATATATAATATGTTGAGTTTGGGAGTGAATGTAAGATCTGATGAAGCTACATAGCGAAAGCGCTTATCTTTGATTATAATCTCTCTTATAATAAAGTATTTGATAGTTAAATAACTTGTGTTCCAACTTGCTTTCACTCAGTTCTGCAAAACTTGTTTTATTTTACTTTGATAAATAGTTTGTCATTATTTTAGCTAATACAATTACCTGGCTAACTGATATGGGACCTTAAAGACACAATGCACATTTAAAGGAATATACCAGTTTTCCACAGGTAAGATTCCTCTCTCTGTTTACATATATATATATGTGTGTGTGTGTGTGTGTGTGTGTGTGTGTGTGTGTGTGTGTGCATATATATATATATATATATATATATATATATATATATATATATATATATATACACACACACACATATATACATATATATATATATATATATATATATATATATATATATATATATATATATATTATCCATATACATGCACATATTTTATTAATACACAGAAACACACACATACTCATCCAAATACATAATATAGCTGTACACACATATGGATATGTATAATATACATATCTATATCTGGGTCTACTTTAGAACACCGACACGCCAGTTCGCCGACACACAAACCACCGACACCAAACAACCGACAACACACAATACCGACAACGCAAAACACCAAACACCATTACACCGACACACTACACGTAAACAACACATTACACTACATTACATATCCACTAGCCCTAACCCAAACCCTAACCCTAAGGTCCGACACTACGCACTTACCCTACCTGCACTAACCCTAACTCACTTAACCCACTAACCCTAAGTTCCGACACTACCGCACACTTACCCTACCTGCACCCTAACTCACTTAACCCACCCCTAACCCTAAGGTCCGACAGTACCAGACACTTACCCTACCTGCACCCTATTCCTAACTTACTTAACCCACCCTAAAACATAAACCCGTCACTAACACACTTACATTACCCAAACCCTAACTCCGACACTACCGCGCACTCACCTTTCACACACCCTAACCCTAAATCCCTCACTATTGCACACTTACCTGTCCGCTCCCTAATCCTAAATCCCTCACTATCGCATACTTACCAAGTCGCGCTTACACGTTCCCCTTGTCGGTCTTCCAGCTGTCGGGATTTCAGCATGTCGGTCAACTGCGTTGTCGGTCCTTTCGCGTTCCTCTTCCGCGTGTCGGCGAACTGGCGTTTCGGTAATTTGAAGAGGACCCCTATATCTATATAAATATATACATACAGGGTTATATGACTTCATTGAGTTTTCAGAAACTTGAAATTCATTTGGTCAAGGCCATATGATTGAATTTCCGAAAACTCAAAAAAAAAAAAAATGTCTACCTTGTCTACTCACTATCATTAAACCTAGGAAATGTTGACAGCAGTAACGTTGACACATTTATGCTGACATGCTACAGCGCATGCTCTGAGACTAAACTTTGGAACATGCAAGTAAGAAACAGTGTTTTTGCAGGGGGGGCAAGCCCCCTGCACCCCATGCTAATTATATACTAACTCCAAGATCACCGTAGAAAGGGCATATTCCCTACACCAGGGACCATCAATCTCACACATCTGTCAACTGTACGTATTTTGTTTTTAGCAACTTTATTGAATTATCACATTATTCTGCATGTATTGTTCCCACAAGTTCCATTTTTTTCAGTGTTGCTTGCTCCTACCCTTTTCTAAAGATTCCACTTCCACTTCATTTATTTCTTTACAATATTCACTACTTCAGATACAGTTGGTTTAGATTTTGATTGCAATTGCTGTTTTTTGGCAGCCACAAGAATTAAACTTAACAGGGCTCTGCTATGTCTAAGCAATTTGGATCCTGTATCCCAGCTCAAAAAAGTAATTTCATTAATTACACCTATTGGTTACCTAATATTTCTGAGAGAGAGTTCTGTAGGGAATTTTTAAAGTCTTTCAACTCATTATACTCTCAAAACACATTTTCAGTTACCTCTTTCTTCATCACACCACCAACATTTGTCATCTGCTGGAGGAAGAGTTCTGTTTAGGGTATAAAATACCAATGCAAACACTTCCAAGTAAGAATCCTAAATCTTCTAGACTTTTCTAATCTCATCTGATTGATTCCTATAGTTATTGTTCAATATTTTATAAGCCTTACTAATTATCCCCTTTTTTGCTGTGGTGCTGCGGTAGCATTGTCGCCTCACAGTAAGACGTTGTCCTGTTCGATTCTCAGCTAGAGCATCTTCTGTGTGGAGACATGCATGAATGGGCGTACCTTCGTTGAAGGTTGTGCATCAGGGCTGGCAGCTCGGCACATAAAAATCTACTGCCAATCATTAGCGGACCGGAGTTCCGCTGTGGTGACCCCTAACCGGGAAAAGCCGAAAGACACAAACAAACAAACCAATTATCCCTTTTTTAACAGCAGCTTCTGTTCTGGATTTAGCTAAAAACACTACTAGGGCAGGTCTTCAGCTCAGGATCCCCCTTTCCCTTTCTCTTTGCCTACACTCTGATATCAATCCCTGACAAGGAAGGCAGTCTCTAGCCTGCAGTCCAATTATCTTCTTGGCCTCTATCCATTCTATTACTTTTTGCTCTCTACTTGTTTGCTCCCAGGACCTTAGTTCCTTTGCCAGTTTTCTCCAGTAAATGCCAGGCTCCCCTCTTGCTTATTCTCTGTATCCCTAATTGGAGTCATCCCTGTCAGCAGAATCTCCTTTCCCCATTCATATGTTGGTTTAGTTCTTAGAATACTTTATGCTACTTTATAAATATAATATTCTGTATGCCTGTTGTTATTATCCTTAAAGATCTGCATGCAAAAGACCATTCTCTACTTATTTCTGTTTTTTTATGAAAATGTTTTTATTAAATTTTTATAAAACATAATCACTACAAAATTTGTAATCAGAAATGTGCATACATATTTAAAAGTAAGAAAAATACCCCAATTTAATCTTATAAATACAGAAACCAAGAAAATAACTGTTTACAATAGTGTCCATAAGCCTTCTAGTCATTCCTGTTGTTGCATGTCTGTTCAGTTCCGGAATGTTTTTTTTTTTATTTTTGCTTGTCAAGCAGTTCTCTAAATTCTGTCCATACACTGAGGCAAGAGGTAATTCTGCTCATTCTCGATCTGACTGTAAAAATTTCTAGATGAGTTACTTTGGTTGCTAAACTTATACATTCTTTAAATGAGGGAGTAAATTCATGTTTCCAGTTTTGTGTGATCACTTTTCTGGAGAGGGTCAGTACAGTCCACAATATGTTATATTTTGTTCTTTTAACACAAGTGGGACTAGGGGTATTAAAAAGAATTAATGATTTAGATAAAAAAAATGTGTATCCAAAATGCCTGTAAAAAAGAATTAATATTAATCCAAAAAGGAATCAAGACAGTACAATCAAAGATAATGTGTTGCCAATCTTCTTGCATCTCCAACAAAGTTACTTTTTCTTGTATATCAATTCAATTTTATGAGGGGTAAAGAAGGACCTATGTAAAACCTTCCATGTAAACAAATGCACTCTAATTGATGAAGTAGTATGTTTAGAGATGATAACAGAAATATGTTTTTGTCTTCTTCACTTGGTGGAGTAGTACTGATTTGGGTAAAATAGTTCCAATATGTATCATTACATGTTTTAGTTTCCCTCTTTACCACTTTATACAATTTGGACAAGAGACCATGTCCCAAGGAATTTTCTTGCAATAAAAATACTCTACGTATGTCTTGAATTTCTCCTTGCTTCTTCTTCTTCATCATCATCATCATCCTTTTCTACTTTGAATTATAGCTTTTTGCTTGTATGTATATGTGCCATAACTGTGTAGCTCTAAAATATCCCTTTAAATCAGGCAAGCCTAAACCACCTTGTTCTGTTGGAAAGATCAACTTATCCTGCTTGACCTTCCTTTTTCCCCTCCTAATGAAATAATTCAACTATTTATTAGTTACTGCCCATAAAAATATGCCTGACCTGTGTATAAAACTGAAGGGATTGAAAACATTTTCACTGCTTGTATCTTGCTGTCAATACCATAACAAAGAGCTTCCATAATTTCAATGTTTATATTATCTTTTGTTTAGTGTCTTCCCACTTCTCCTTATATACTGTAACAGAATCCTTTTTAACCCATACTCCTAAATACTTCATTTTATCGTGTCCTCGTAAATATTGGTACAGCTTACAGCTGTAACCTTTGTTTTGTCTGCATTCATTTGATATCCTGAAAAAAAATGAAACTGTCTCAGAATGTTCCACAATACTGAGATGTCCTTTTCTGGTTTTATCAGCTTCAACATAATTTTGTCTCTGGATAAAGGCAACCTTTCTTGATTACCATACCAATTATATCCTTGAATTTGAGTCCCTTATTTTCTTTGTCAGTGGCTCTAAATATAATGCAAACAACAAAGGGCAAAAGGAAACAACTATCTGTATTGTTGATCAAAGTGTGTTGACAATATAGAGGTCGATTTAAGCTGAAATCAACAGTTCTAGATAACTCATGGGTACAATTGATATGGTCAGACTTACGCATTGTTGGATTATTTTGGTGTTGGAATTCATCAAACAATCAGATTGTTGAGGGCAACAATAGTAGAAGTGTTGAACATTGTATGGAAGGTAAGTACTAACACCAAATGTTTCAGCACTGGGGTTGAGCATGTGTGCTTGCATGTGTGCCTGCGGGTTAGGGTTAGAGAAAGGGTTAAGGAAGGGGATAGATGTATATATGGGTGTGTGTGTGTGTGTGTGTGTGTGTGTGTGTGTGTGTGTGTGTGTGTGTGTGTGTGTGTGTGTGTGTGTGCGCGTTATTTTACATGATCATAGCACAGCCCATTATTCTCAGTCTCCCTGAAGGAGACTAGACATGCTCTTTGGACCTTTATGATACAAACCTGAACATCAAGACTGCTACAGAGTCCTGGAGGTTCTTTTACTTTTGAGTAGGGGACAGTCATTTCCAGTTCAGGACACTAGCATTTGGTCTCACCACACCCTATGAAATGTTCAACAAGTGTATGTCTGCAGTTGCGGCAGCTCGCTGACTCCCTTAAATTAAATATTGGCACTTTGCCTCCCCATCAGTGGACAGTCTGATTACCTCCTGAGACTCACTACTCAAGCGTTTCCAGTACTTGGGAATAACAGCAAATATCGCTGAGCCTTAGTTGGTGCCCACTCAGCTGATTGCCTTTGTGATGCCCCTGCACTGGCCCAGTAGTCAAGGAGCCTCAATCCTCACTACTGACAACAGTGAGGGATGTACACAATGGGAGGATGACAAGTACACACACAGTAAATTACAATTTACCTTATGAGCACACAGAGCTTACAGTCAGTCTGGGGTTGGTTTCTCCAGATTCCCAATAAGACTCCCCACTGGCACAGCTATAGGGTTAAGACCTCAGCTGAATGGCCAAGCTAAGACCGCCAGCACCCTCTCTGTCTAACCAGTGCTTTGTGTCCCTGCCCAAGTAGCTGACACACACACACACACACACACACACACACACACACACACACACACACACACACACACACACACACACACTTTGAGATTTGATTTATATACAAATCCACAGACACTCATGGGGAAGGCTGGTACAGGTTTACTAGCTATGCCCCCTTCTGTCCAAATTATAAGGTAGTTATCACTGCTACCAGCCAGCTCTTTATCAGCTGCTCTAAGGCTCTTACAAAGGGTGACCAATCCTTCTGTGTAATGTTACTATTATCCAAATGGTAAGTGTGACCAAGCCCAAGGCTATTAAGGAATAACCTGTACAGTGTCACCAAATACATATGCAAGTACACTAAGAGCTTAAATATGTCTCACAAATATCAGCCACAAAGATGGGTTTACATATATTTAATAATAAATAATAAAAGAACAAGACACTACTCAAACAACACAGTAACTACAGAGTTCAGAATCACAGGAAATATTTTAAAACAACATTGCAGGACAGTCTCAAATAAATACAGCAAACATCTAAACTAATCTTTACTATATGTCTAACTATATCTAAAAGAAATTACTGTACCCTAGTTACTTACTATTAGCAAGGCAAATGCAGATGAGTGGATGTTCTTTCAAGGTCCAAGATAAGATACAAAATGCCCAGTCTCTCTTTCTGAGAGAGTTCTTAAATATCTATCACATATTACTGCTGGGTTAGCCTGGATGGCATCACTCTTTGTCACCTGCCTTCAGTTTCCATGTTAACGGAAAGTAAGAATTTTATCATCTCTGTGTGAGAAGTACATATCTCTCAGAAGTTTGCAGAACTTGGAAGTTGCAAAACAATAAAACGTTTTTACATTTGAAACCTACTAATTATTTCTGTTTCAAGGCAATAGAAAAACCTCTAGCTCTAGACATATATATAGTTTATATAAATTTCTATTCTTTTCCAGTAGGGCACACTGTGGTTACATTTTAGCTCTTTACACACACTTCTGCACCAGTAGTTTAATATACACATAACATATAGTTCTCTTACATTTGTAAGACAAGCATATGAATCATATTAATATTCACAAATGACATACAATTATTTACAAAATTCCAGATAGCTGGGCTGGCAGTGTCACAGCCTTCACTAGTTGCACTCTGCATACTCTGACCTGGCAAGCTTACCCTTTTAAAGTCAAGATTCAACTCATCAAAGCCTCAGCTCTACTAATAATGCACAGCAATGTGGTCCTTGCAATTTCGCTGTTTTCTAATACTGGAACTCATAGTATCTACCATTTTCATAGTGCTCCACATCCAGTACAAAATAAGAGTTCTTCAGTGGTTTCTCAAAGTATAGTTTTTTGCCAGCTTATCTTTGGGCACACCCATTCAGCACCAGCCCAAAGCGTGAGAATTAGTATGAATGCTTCTGCTCTCTGATGGATAGTCAGGAATATGGTAAGTCTAAGACGTCAACCAGCCCTTTTGCATTCCCAAAATGAAGAGTGACCTTATCACTTCACAGACATTCCAAGGACACTTCTCATCTATACAGTTGCTACCCACTACAGTAACATGGTTGTAGTTTGGTATATAAACAATCAAGGAGAAAAAAGTCATATTTCCTTTATCAGGATGTTATGAGAGTTTGGGAATAGGCATTTGCCACCAGTCATCTTCTCTCTGCTGCTCATATTGCAAGTCAAGCCAGTTTTTGTGGACAGGCTCAGACACAATCTCATGATGCCCCAAGACTGGTACTTCAATTAGTTAGCAGTACAGTCTCTGTTACATTGCTTAGGGAAACCTTGCTGTGCTATGTTTGCATTTTTGTTGAATTTTAAATGCAGCATCTTGCTTTTCCTTATTCCTGTTCTAGGGGTGCACTCATCTGGAAGTAGCCTCTGGGACTGCTCTGTGCCTTTCTCCTGTTTCCTCTTATTCTAAAGTTTCTTGAGAAGGAATTGATTTGCAAAGCCAAGATCATCCTAATATCCATATTTTGACCCTGACAGGTGTGGTTCACTCCACTCCTGTTGGTGCACAGGGATAAAGCCTTAACTACATACTAGGTGATCTGAGTTTGATTAGTGACTCAGGTACTTGATGGTGAGGCAAGAAAGGAGGGGGTATACCTACTGGGGGTGAGTGTGCTGGGCAACTCTCCAATCAAGGTCTGGTGGTGAGCAGAACTCGAGTATGATGGTAGGTCTAGGAATGGGCAGCACAATCTGACATCATCACTGTTGGCTGAAAGGGTTAAGGCTGTGAGCAGTAGTTCCTGTAGTACATTGTTTCACTTCCTCAGCACTCATTTGGATATTGTGTGAACTTGAGCAAGTCATTTAACCAGACAGTGCTTGCAAAGCAACAGAGAATTTAGTCTAGGCTTATCAGTGGTCCTCTGGACTGCAAGCCTAGTAACTACCTATGAATTGTGGACCCCTGTGTTGGCAGTTTCATCTCCATCACAATTCCTCCATGTTTTGCTCTGACTAGGGTTCTAAAGGATACTGTCTTCCTTGGGAACTTGCCTGTAGGCTAATAATTGTCTCCTTGTTTTGTATGTTTTACCTTGTATGGGTTTTCAGAGATTTAAGTGTTGTCAGGTGCTAAGGACTGTGGGTAAAATGTAGGGTCTAAGGTACCCCGAGAAATTATGTGACCAAGGCTATGTCCTGTTAGTAAAAGTCTTGTAAGTTACAGATATTAAACTGTCAATGCAGATCTATAATTGTGTTAAGTACATACGTTTCATTTATTAAAGTAGTTTTTAGACTGTAATCGGTGAGAGGTGACATTTTATTATGGTTTTCTGTGGTCTGTATAGTAGAATTTTATGTACTGCATATGACGAGTTATGGAGGTTTAAGTCAATGATGGTTGTGAGAGTTTATCTTATGATAACTGATGATCATGATAGTTTGCTTTCTTGGTTTAACTCCAGGCTCTGGTTGGCCAAAGCTAAATGTAAAGGGATGATAAGAGTTGCGTGTGATGGTTGCTTAGGATAATTGCAACCTGGACAGGATATGTTGGGTGCTGTTAGTTTGTAAAGTACAGATTAAACTGGAAAACTACTGGTTACAGCCACTGTAATAGGTATGTAACTACTCATGTGGCGTTTCTCAAACTGAGGATCAGGACATGCATTTCACAGTAGTTTTGTTTGTTATGGGAGTTATGGTGGACTGGCTGGTAATTTTTTTCTAAATGTACCCTATTTTATGAGATGTTAACTTACTAGATTCCTCACTGATTAAAGGTATATAGTAACCTGATTAATGTCCTGTAAGGCTAAGGGCCATATGGAATAGTTAGTATATGGAGAATAGGTTTTCTAAAGTGATTGAATGTTGTGATAATGGATGGCTAATTTGAAATGATGAGCCTCTTGTGTCAGTACAGTTTTGATTTTATTTTTTAAGTATTTTTGACTTGGACAAATGCTATAAGATGACAGTGCTGATTTATGTGGTTATGAAATGAGGTTTTATGGGAAGGAAATGTCTTTATGAAGATGAGATCACCTAGGCAATGTCATGTTTCCTTGGCTATCTAACAGAAGCTTATATGGTTATTGTGTTTTTTGCCTGTCAGGCGTCTGAAAGGGGATATGACCAGTGGAAATCTTTAGCGTCATCTACATTCCAGATGGGTAGGTATAGAGTCATGCATGGAGAATATGTGTAAGGTCTATTGTTTATAGATTGAGCAGCACCACATGGCTAATGCCTCTGTTTAGATTATGTGGTGTAGCAAACTATTAGCTTAGTTGATCAGTCTAGACTGTGTAATTAATTGTATTTTTAGTTTATAGGTAGTCCCACGGTAAGGCTGGATTGGGATAATTTGCTAAACTATGGTGTTTGATAATGTGATCTGCATATACTGTAAGATAATTGTGCCTCTGACTGAGTAATTTCGTGTACAAATTTAAAAGATTTTTATATGCAGAAACAACTGGGTTGATAAAGAGGAAGGCCTAACACTGGAGCTGGCTGTATATAACAGTCTACGTGTAGACATTGTCTGTAAACTGTGTTTAAAATGTTAGTCAGATTTCTGTAAGATGATGTTTTACACTGATATCTATACTAGTAGGTAGTAACATAGAGCTGGATGGGTTTTATATGCAGGAGCAACTGTGCTGATGAAGAGGAAGGCCTAACACTGGTACTGGCTGTATATAACAGTCTAGGTGTAGATATTGTCTGTAAACTGTGTTTGAGAAGTTTGTCTAGGGTTACCACCTGTCCCACTTTGTGAGGGACAGTCCCTCTTTGGGCAGTTGTGTCCTGCAAAAAATATGAAAAAATGGCAAATGTCCTGAGATTTTAGGACAAAATTATTTTCTATATTTTATGTCATAGTTGCATAAAACAGTTATTCTGTATCTGAAACACCTAAATGTTATAAGAAACAGAATAAGGAACTAAAATGCTACAAGAATAGACTTTTATTCAGGCAAAAAACTGAAGTTCTGTCCTTTGTACTGGCCGTGGGTATGTTTTGCAAAATCTGATGTTTGTAGCAGAAATGTCCCACTTTGGGTATTTGGAAAGGTGGCAACCCTAAGTTAGTCAGATTTTTGTAATATGATGTCTTACACTGATATCTATACTAGTGGGTAGTAACATAGAGCTGGATGGGTTTTATATGCAGGAGCAACTGGGTTGATGAAGAGGAAGGCCTAACACTGGTACTGGCTATATATAACAGTCTAGGTGTAGACATTGTCTGTAAACTGTGTTTGAGAAGTTAGTCAGATTTCTGTAAGATGATGTCTTACACTGATATATATATATATATACTAGTGGGTAGTAACATAGAGCTGGATGGGTTTTATATGCATGGGCAACTGGGTTGATGAAGAGGAAGGCCTAACACTGGTTACAGTCTAGGTGTAGACATTGTCTGTAAACTGTGTTTGAGAAGTTAGTCAGATTTCTGTAAGATGATGTCTTACACTGATATCTATACTAGTGGGTAGTAACATAGAGCTGGATGGGTTTTATATGCAGGAGCAACTGTGTTGATGAAGAGGAAGGCCTAACACTGGTACTGGCTGTATATAACAGTCTAGGTGTAGACATTGTCTGTAAACTGTGTTTGAGAAGTTAGTCTGATTTCTGTAAGATGATGTCTTACACTGATATCTATACTAATGGGTAGTAGCATAGAGCTGGATGATCCTGAATTGCCCCTGAGTTCAGTGTAAGTGGTATATAATGCTCCATCGATAAAAAATATAATCTTTGTAAATATCAGGTTTTACAATTTTGTATATTCATTATGATTAGGGTGCACCAGTCTTTGCTTGTGTTTCTTTTGTTTGTATAAGCATTCAGACTGGGATGCACGTGTGCATTTTGATATTATTTTTATGAAAGTCATTTTGATCATTCTTATTTAAAACATATAACAGAATGATTGCAGTTTACAAAAGAAGATCAAAAATTACTTACATAAATTTACAAATTTGAAGCAAGTATGTTTTCGGTTTAAATTTATGTTCTTTTTCAACAAGATGCAAACACTGACCAAAATAAATAACAAACCAACACTTGAATTGAATATGCTAAAATTAGGTGTAACATAGAATGTGATTTCTTTTTATTGTAGATTTAAGAATCATTTTCATCAGAAAGGTCCCATTTAGTTTCTCAATAGACATAAAAAGTAATTAAACGTACAGAATATAAAGGTAATGCAGGCGATATACAGAACCACTACTGGCACTTAGGACCCTGTTTCTGCAGGACCACCTATATCATCTTAGGGAGTATCATAAAAATGGGACCATTACTGTTCCTCTTAATGAAAGTTAAGCAAATGAAAAGATAAAATAATGGCACTAAATTAACCATACCTTTCCAAAGTGTTACACCTCCCCCAGTGCCATTACACAGAGCTCATCCAGCTGATGCTCCCTCTACACAAAAGCTGAGTGACAAATAACAAAACTCGTGCTAGGCTGCTAACCTTCTCCTGAAGTCCATATTTGAAGTCAAGCATCTACAGTCAGAATTGTTCTGCTACACTGTAGCCCATTATTAATGGATAACCTGATAATTTATTTATTTATTTATTTATTTTATTTTACATTTGTTAACCGGGAGAGTCCAACTGGATATATGTCCATTTTCAGTGAAGGCCCGGGGAGAAAAGCTCCAGAGCAGTAAAATCATTAACAAGAGAAAGACATGTTAAACAAAAGGTTCATTACTTCTTGTAGAACTACAGTACATAAAATTTTTGCATCTAGTGATTTTAGTCAGTGTAGTTGTTCACCAGTCTGTGGAAGTAATTTCTATATATACATAGTATGATCTTAATAAATGTTGTATTACTATGACATTCACTGTTATTTAAATAAGTCGGATGAATATAAACATATTTCAACAGATGAACAATACATGGGCTCATGTATTTAGATAAAATGTATATCAAGAAACCTTTGTTTTATGATGTTTATTCGTGATGATGACGTTTTTTGCACATTATTTGTGAACACCATTTACGAATGTTTACACACGACACATGCAGTGTTGTTGATTCCTACGAAATGAATTCTTAAAAAGGAGTTTAATATGAATTTGATTCAGTCTTTTTTAAGACTACAACACAGACATTCGAAGCTTTGGTAGATCTCATCACAAGTTTACGCTTAATTTTACATACAAATGTTTTTAAACCATCAGCATAGATAGAATTTTTAAGAGAAAATTTTCAAAAATATGTTTAGTTTTTAATATTTACATTATTACTAGATATTTTCATTATCAATATTAATATTGTACATGAGGAACGGTTTTTTAATGATATTCTCAATGCTCATGAAGTTTGAATTAGTTGGAATAGTTTTTGAATACTTGTGTATTTATTTACTGCGTTTTTACTAACTGTGATGAATTTTCTTGTTGTCCTAATTGATAAATTGATTAATTAATTGATTGTTTAATTATGTAACAGGATACTCAATTTAGATGGGTGTATATAACAGTTGGGTTTTGATATAGTAATTTGTATCTGAAGAAGCGTGCTAGATGCATGCGAAAGCGCTCATTCCTGCTATTCTGTTCTGTTGAATAAAAGAAACGTTGGAAATATTTCGTGTTCTCGTGGTGTGTCCTACAGGTTATTTTTTGAGAATTCTTGTCGTTTGGTTTGCCATAGGACACTTTGGGAGCAAGAGGCAATTTTGTTTAATTTTTGGTACTGCTTGACTTGTTGCTGCTCGCTCCACGCTATGGAGAACGCCACCATAGAATTGGACTATAATCCCACTAACCGAGTGGGTTCCCTTGGACTAGAAGCTTTTTTACCAAGCAGAGGTAATCCTCTATTGACTCTCGATTTTCCTGATACCTCTGACAATATCTATAGAAGAAGTGAGTCTGATAACAACATGAATGAATTCTATAGTTTATTGAGAAATTTAGAGAATAATCTCTACAAAATACAGAGACTGTCCTGGCAACGCAAGCACCTTCAAGCATGCCTTAATTTCAAGGTCATTCCGAGGGGGATGCGTGTGCTATGCATGCCGACTTATGGACATCAATATCCTGACCTCTTGAAAAAGTGGCAAGATTTAAATCTAGAACTCAGTAACAAATATATTCACTTGCTGCTGGAGTATTTTGAACCTATAGAAACAGCACTACAAGAAGAAATAGATGCAGCGTATCGAGTGATAACGGACAGGTTTCACTCTGATACGTTTAACAGGAAACTTCAAGATGTATCAGTTCAAGTGAACCTATTTAGTGAAAAACTGAGAGCTATAAAACAAAAAAAGCTAACAAGAGATGTGCATGACTTTAGAAATGCTAACATTTTTGTTTGGCCCAAGACCACGGAGAACAATATGACATACACACAACGTCACTACCGTAAGAACCAGAGGGGACCGGAAGACAGTGAAGCAAGTACCTCAGACGGAGGTCCGACGGCTAGAGACACCAGGGACACCAGAGAGGTTTCGAGTCAACGATTGGAGAGATTGAACGTGAATGGAGACGAGTCTACACCACCGCCCAATCAGCTAGCATTGCAACAACCCGATGATTCTAGGAGAACAGGAACCATCAGGAAATCTACAGCTACACACACCACTGATGTCAATGCTCCTTTTCCGATAAGAATGAACACATACTCCAGAGGGAGGTCGATGAGTCGTGGCCCAAGGAAACGAAAATTTTCGACCGACAGGACAGACAGGCAACAGAAGAAGCAATGGAATTGACTTCAATGGTATTTAATTTTTCTGGCCATGCTTTATCTATATCTGACATCTCGCTCTTGAACAGAGGGCTAAATTTTGTACCGTCTCAAAACAGCAAATTAGCAGAAACGTTAATTGACATTAGGTTATTCGCTAGAAAAGTAGCTTTGAAGTTGCTTTTTAAGAATCAGGTACAACAAACACAAACTGATTATATGTTTAAACGGAAGAGTTGTTTTTCTCCGAATCTACCATCGAATGTAGAATGTTTTGTTAAGAGCTGCGAAAAAGATCTATACAGTCTTTACACCACTAAACGCATTAGAAA
The DNA here is from genome assembly GCF_019279795.1 of Protopterus annectens. NCBI lineage: Eukaryota > Metazoa > Chordata > Ceratodontiformes > Protopteridae > Protopterus > Protopterus annectens. Next base: position 1,073,801,392 of record NC_056739.1, read on the forward strand.
TAGATACTTTAATTTAGAGAAAGATGAATACAAATCATTTGTAAATTTGAGACACAACAAAGATATAGTGATCATCAATGCTGATAAAGGGGGTGGGGTAGTCGTGTTAGACAAAATGAATTACATCAGCATAATAGAAGCATCTCTAAGCAGTAATGAAACATATAAAGAAATACAAATAGAAGAAGTGTTGAGAGTTATAAATACAGTAAGAAATGAGCTGTATGATTGCTTGATGTGCAGGCAAATAAGTAAAGAGATGTATGATTTTCTGCTAATAGAAGAGCCCCTTATACCGACAATGAAAGGTTTGCCGAAAATACACAAGCAGGTGGAACCCATACCCATGCGCCCTATAGTCTCAGGGAGAGATTGGGCGACGTATAAAATATCTATATTTCTGGAGAAAATGCTGAGGCCAATTGTCAATGAGGCTACTACCATTCTTAAAGATACACAACATCTATTAACAGATTTAGAGAATTTTGATCAATTAGAGAAAGTTAATGAGAAATTGCTATTAGTGACACTAGATGTTCGTGACTTGTTTACTTGTATTCCCAATGAATACGGTATTCAATCTATAAGAGAGGTAATGATTGCACACAGTGGATTCTCTAGAGATAGACAGATACTCATAGGGCAGATGTTAGAATTAGTACTTACTTGTAATGTATTTATGTTTCAAGAAAAATATTACCTTCAAACGTGGGGTGTTGCTATGGGCACCCCATGTGCTAATTCTTTTGCTAATCTAGTGATGTATAATTGGGAACAGAAATACATTTTTGAGAGCCACTGGAAAGGGAAAATACGTATTTATAGGAGGTTTGTGGATGACATTCTTCTAGCATGGGACGGTACTATAGAAGAATTGCATAGCTTTATAGAATACATAGAATCTACTACCACATTCCTGAGATTTACATCTGAACACTCATACGAAGAGATCAACTTCTTAGATTTGACATTATATTATGATAAAGACAATAGTTTATCCTATAAGATTTACCGAAAAACTTGCTGGAGGAATAGCATGTTAGAGTACAGAAGCATGCACCCTAGATTTATGTTTCAGGGTATACTGAATGGACAGTTTTGGAGGCTTAAGAGGATATGTAAGAATCCAGCCATATTGAATATTGAAGCTGACGAAATGGAAAAGTTGTTCATAGCCAGAGGCTATAATACTCATGTAGTAAAAGCAACAAGAAAGAGCATTATACCACAAGAATCTAGACAAAATGATTCACCTAATGAATGCAATAGAACTAAAACCACAAAAAATAGTTTAGCCTTGAGATCAGCAACTAAATATAATCACAGTAACAACAAGATAAAGGTTATATTGAAATATACCAATGACATTAATGAGATTAAGAACATCTTAATAAGGCATTGGAATATCTTAATTATGGCTGATGACACCAAGTTGATAGTTGGTGAGAGACCTGGATTTACATATCGAACATGCGACAATCTGAAAACTATTTTTTCCAGTCAATTAAAATATAGTATATGTGATGGATTGAGTAGCACATTAATGCCAGGGACTTTTCCATGCGAACATTGTAGTATGTTCCCATATATAAATTCCATACAAGAATATCAACATCCTAATGGACATTTTGTGTTCTCTCCAAGGAAACGGACTGACTGTAACACTCAGAATCTCATATATATGGCGAATTGTGACTTATGTCCAGCCTTTTACATTGGCCTTACGAAGAGGAGAATCAGAGAACGTATCTACAATCATGTATATGACATTCGGAAACATCTAGAATTGAATGCATTAGCCAAACATATAAAAAGTCCAATCCCACACACTGCTTTAAATTTAGAATACTACAAGTGGTATCCATCAGCCCCAGGAAGGGAGATAATAGTAACACCTTGGCTAGACTGGAAATGGAATGGATATTGAAAGCGGGAGCTCACAGAGAACCAGGTATTAACAGCTATGTTAGTGTTAAACCATTTATAAAATGAGAATGAATGAACATCAGAGAGACATTCTTATATACTATACACAGTTATTTGCTCTCTCTTTTTATAACATCTACTGTTTAATGCTCAGAGATATATAGAAATATCTTGATAGCTAATCACTTTCTGAGTTCTCCCTTAAATAGAGAGAGAAATAAGAATGACACATATATATATATAATGAGCTAATAATAATGAGATATTGAAAAGATGGTTTTGTTTTCTACACACAATTGAGTTTTTTATAGTGACTGTGATATTAACGCACTAATATTTCACGTGAAATTTCATTAATAGCCAGCTAGTTACCGATGCAATTTATATGCTACCTCAATTTGCAGGTTAGATAGAGATGAAAAAATAGTATCTGACTCTGGTTGAGTTGACCAGATATATTTAAACATCACTGGGTAAAGAAATGCAACATGAAACAGCAAGTTGGAGTACCTGTTTTAGTCAGTTAACAACTGACATAGCTATTCAGTTGTAATAATATAATAATATTTATTTATAAGCAGATATATAGACTTAGGTCCATTTAAATCGGGACACTTTATGATTTTCATTCTGGGGATATCTCAGAACATGTTAGACAGACATGATGAGATAATACCAGTTGGAGTACTTGGGTATACACTAATATATCCTTAACACTACACACAGTAGCGACACATTTAGCGTCGCATTCTGTTGAAAGTAGTTGTTACTCATCCAAACACTAGGGGGCAATATACTTTGAATACATTGTGAATAGCAAGTTTTGTTTTTATCTGTTCCTAGTTCTCTAAGGAGACAAACACAAGATGATGTGTTCTCTTGTTATGATTATTTGTATGGATTTATGCTCCGTTTCAAACAGGATGTGCGGTACTTTCACGTTCATATTGGTTAGTAGATCAGTTAATGAATTGCTAATATTCATATTTAGATAGGCATTTTTGCATCTAGTGATTTTAGTCAGTGTAGTTGTTCACCAGTCTGTGGAAGTAATTTCTATATATACATAGTATGATCTTAATAAATGTTGTATTACTATGGCATTCACTGTTATTTAAATAAGTCGGATGAATATAAACATATTTCAACAGATGAACAATACATGGGCTCATGTATTTAGATAAAATGTATATCAAGAGACCTTTGTTTTATGATGTTTATTCGTGATGATGACGTTTTTTGCACATTATTTGTGAACACCATTTATGAATGTTTACACACGACACATGCAATGTTGTTGATTCCTACGAAATGAATTCTTAAAAAGGAGTTTAATATGAATTTGATTCAGTCTTTTTTAAGACTACAACACAGACATTCGAAGCTTTGGTAGATCTCATCACAAGTTTACGCTTAATTTTACATACAAATGTTTTTAAACCATCAGCATAGATAGAATTTTTAAGAGAAAATTTTCAAAAATATGTTTAGTTTTTAATATTTACATTATTACTAGATATTTTCATTATCAATATTAATATTGTACATGAGGAACGGTTTTTTAATGATATTTTCAATGCTCATGAAGTTTGAATTAGTTGGAATAGTTTTTGAATACTTGTGTATTTATTTACTGCGTTTTTACTAACTGTGATGAATTTTCTTGTTATCCTAATTGATAAATTGATTAATTAATTGATTGTTTAATTATGCAACAGGATACTCAATTTAGATGGGTGTATATAACAGTTGGGTTTTGATATAGTAATTTGTATCTGAAGAAGCGTGCTAGATGCATGCGAAAGCGCTCATTCCTGCTATTCTGTTCTGTTGAATAAAAGAAACGTTGGAAATATTTCGTGTTCTCGTGGTGTGTCCTACAGGTTATTTTTTGAGAACTACAGTACATATAAGATAGAGAGTTAAGTAGAGAGTGTATTTGCTAACATTCACAGGCTGCATTAATATATACATGTTATAGAGGTGTTTAACAGCAAGTATGACAGGAAGATAGTGTAGATAACTTTATAACTCATTTCTACACAAGAGAGACATGTTATGTCCTTTAGGTTTCTTTACAGTGTTCAGTGATACTATTACCCTATGCAGACATTACTAAAGCAGTAGATAAGCTGTTACTCTAGTAGCTGGAGACAGAGACATTTGAGTTAATATCCAGGGGTAGTACAGGTACATAATCTGTGATTCAGGAAGTGTGTTTTGGGTAGATTTTTGAATTAGGTGGTGGAGTTGTTATTTATTATGTGGGCTGGAAAGGAGTTCCAGATTTTGGAGATAAAGTGGCTATAAACGGATCTACCTGCCTCATTTTTAAAGTTTGTTACCTTAAGGAGGTGTTGGGTACTTGATCTCAGGGATCTGGTAGTGGTGCAAGGCTGGAGTAGTTGCTGCAGGGCTGGTGTATTGCCTGGGTGATGTAGTACTTTGTGAGGAAGTGCTAGTTGGTTGAATCGCAGGGTCAAGGGGAGTTCTAGCCAGTTGAGTTTTTTGAGGCTTTCACAATGGTGGGTTCTAGAAGGTGATCCTGTGGTGAATCTGGCTATTTTATTGCAGCAGCTATCTAGTTTGTTGAGCTCAGTTTTTCAGAGATTGGTAAGCACGGGGGAGGCGTAAAGTAGGGTTGATAGGAGGTGTGTCCTGGCTGTGGTAACCTTAGAGTGACTGGTGAGAAACTGCTTGTTATGATAGAGTAGATCCATTTTTCTGTGGACTCTTTTTATGGTCTGGGAAATATGAATGTCAGATCTAAGGCTATTGTCATTTTTGAGGCCTGGCAGTTTAGCGTAACTGCTGGGTGTGATGGTGGTGTTGTTATGAGAGGAGATTGAAAAGTTAGATGAGGGTGGAGATATATGATGGCTGAAGAGGAGTAATTTAGTTTTGGCTGGGTTTAGAATAAGGTTTTGGATGGTGATCTATGTTTCTGCCAGGGAAAAGCATTCTTGTGTTAGGGAGAGGAGGTGGTCAAGGGAGTTGGCTGCACAGATGATGGTGGTACCTTCTGTGTATTGGAATATTGAGGCTTTGGGTATGGTGGATGGTAGTTGATTAATAAATAGGGTGAAGAGTAGAGGTACCAGGATGGAGCCTTGGGGTACCCCTAGGGAGACAGGCAGTAAGGGAGAGAGCTGATTTTGCCATTTTACAGCTTGTTGCCTACCATCTAGGTAGTTCTTAAACAAAGAAATAGTAAAGAAGCTAAGATTTAGGGGGGTTAGTGTATGAAGCCGTTTTTCAAGGTTGACCATGTCAAAGGCTTTGGATAAGTCTAGGAGAGTTGCAGATACTAGCAGTCCATTGCTTCTGTGGTTGTTGATGGTATTCGTGAATGATGTAAGTGCGGTGGTGGTGCTATGGAAAGGTCTGAAACCATGTTGCTGAGTGGATAGTAATTTGTTTTCTAAGAGGTACTTCATCAGTTACTTGTGGACAACCTTCTCTAGAAGTTTTGATGGGGGGTAGTATAGCTATGGGCCGATAGTTACTAAGTTCTAGAGAGGTACCCCCTTTGTGCAGTGGTGTAATATGTGATATTTTTCAAAGATGGGGTACTTTGCACTCTGAGATAGACCTGTTTATTAATATGAAGACAGGGTAGGCTATTGCTTCAGCTGCTAATTGCAGATATTTGGGAGGTAGATTGTTGGTGGCAGTAGAGGCTCGCCTAAGTTTTTGGCATAATTTTTGTATGATTTTGGTTGGCACTTTGTTGAAGGTGAAGATGGGTTAACTGAGATTTGTTTTAGGTGAAGGGGGTGTCTTAGTTGGGGATGGGTTGTTGGGGCTTAATAGGTTGTTAGCTAGGTTTTGGCTGGTTTCCATGAAGAATTTGTTGAAGCCGCGGTTATGCAGCGGTAGCGTTGTTGCCTCACAGCAAGAGGCTCTCCTGTTCAATTCTCGGCTGGATTGCCTTCTGTGTGGAGTCTGCATGTCCTCCCCACGGTCGAGTGGCATTCGAAAGATGTGTGAATGGGCATGCCTTCGCTGAAGGTTGGGCGTCGGGCTGGCAACTCGGCACCAAAAAAATCTACTGCCAATTATTAGCGGACCGGAGTTCTGCTGTGGCGACCCCTAATTGGGAAAAGCCGAAAAGACAGACAAAAAGACAAACTGAAGAATTTGTTGAGCTGAGTGGGGATGTTGTCATTGTTGTTCTCTATTTTGGGGATGGGGGTGGTTGTTTTTCCTGGTTGCAGTACAGTGTTGACAGCATCCCAGAACTTTTTTGGGTTGTTAATATATTTATTCTGCATATTTTGGTAGTAGGAGATTTTGTCTATTTTAATGAGTTGTTTGACTGTGTTACGTAACTGACAGTATGTTTGTTTGTCTATTTGGGATTTGCTTTTATGATAGATTGTCCATGCTTTGTACCTATCTCAGAGTAATGTTTTAGTATTTAAAGTTAGCCAAGGTGCATGTTTAGTTCTGATTCTTGTAGTCCTGGGGGGGGCATAGTGGTTGAGTATGTTAATGAAGATGGTGTTGAAGTATAGTATTAATTCATCAAGGTCTAATGTTTTTAGGGGGGGGTCCAGTTGCATAGTTTTAGGTCATTATTGAAGTTGAGTTGGTTGAAGTATTTTCTATTCCTACATTCCCTGACAGTTTCTTGGATCAGCTGGGGAGTTTTGCATCTTATTAGAAATGTAGCTAGATGGTCGCTGAGGGCATCTGGCAGGCAGCCAGCGTGAGATATATGGGAAGGATGAGATACTAGTGTCCAGTCTAGTATAGATTGCTGTTTGGTTCTTTTGTCTATTCTGGTGGGGGAAGTTATTAGTTGGGTTAATCCATGTAGGTTGATGTGGGAGATAGGGTTTGGACAGGAGCAGTTGTCCCAGTCAATGTTAAGGCCGCCTAATAGGATTGTTTCTCTGGGAAGGATGTTGTTTATCCATTCTACAAGTTTTTCTGTGATGGGAATATTGTTCCCTGGGGGGATGTAGCATCCTATAATGTTGATGTGTTTAAGTGGGTTAAGTTTCAGTTTAGTGAGGATAAGTTCAGTGTTATCTATGTCTGGGGTTGTTATGTCTAGTTTTTCTAAGATAAGGTGGGTTTTATATAGTATTGCTACTCCTCCACCCCTTTTTGTTACTCTGTCCTTTATGATTATATTGCAGACTGGTGCTGTGATTTCATTATCTTGAATTAGGGGCTTAAGCCAGGTTTCTGTCAGAATGAGAATATCTGGATGGTAGAAGGAGATTAAGGCATGGAGGTCATGGACCTTATTTAAGATGGTTCTAATATTTAGATTTGTGATGAGGATGATGATTGGGCCTTATAAACCCATAAATAATAAACGTATATTAAACAGTAAATTTCATCATACAAGATGAAAAGCTGTCTGGAGAGCTGTTCCCATACTTAACTGAAGGGATGTTACAGTAAACAATATTCATGGGCCTTGAAATATGTATTTTCATTAGCAAAAAAGGAAAAAAAAGTCAAAATATTTTTCAAAACCAGTTTGCCATCATTGTGCAACATTGGAGTATGTGTTTAGGATTGGTTTTAGGTATATATATATATATATATATATATATATATATATACATACATATACACATATATATATATATATATATATATATATATATATATATATATATATATACATACACACACATATATATATATATATATATACATATATATATATATATATATATATATACATATACATACATACATACACACACATATATATATACATACATATTCATATATATATATATATATATGTATATATATATATGGGCTGGTGCAGTGGTTAGCATTGCTCCCTGTGGTCGCGGGTTTCCTCCGGGTGCTCGGTTTCCTCCCACATCCCAAAGACATGCTGCAGGTGGATTGGACACTCTAAATTGGCCCTAGGTGTGCATGAGTGTGCCTTGTGGAAGGTTGGGCCGGGCTGGCAACTCGACACCGTAAACTCCACTGCCATTCAATGTAATGGACAAGGTGATCCGCTGTGGCGACCTTCCTAACAAAAAGCGAAGAAGAAGAAGAAGATATATATATATATATATATATATATATATATATGTCATTTATATTGATGTACATAATTAGCCCCAATGTTTTTTCTGGTCAGATAATGAATGCGGAATGTGAAGTGAGTACCTGTGCATTAATTCACATGTAGTTATTAATGACTTTACAGCAGACCTTAGAAACAAGCACTTACACAATAAGGAACCCATAAAGATGAAAACATCTGTAACTTACTACATCTGGCTAAATTATGCAAATAATGGAGTGTATCACAGTACAAAAAAAGGAAAAGAAAACCTTGGCAACTGCCTGCAGGCATCTGAAGTTACGGACTTCTGTAACAGCACAAGAAGTGTGTTTGTTAATATTGTTAGACACTAACTGCAGTTTAAAATTTTATTTAAAAACAAAAGATTCAGCAATGGATAGTAGTTTCACATGTAAATCTGATGTGAGTATACATTTGGTCAAATAACTCAAACCTTTGCAACAGACCATGCAAAATTTCACTCCTCTTTGAATAGGTCTCTGGGCTGATGGTGCCATCTTCTACCAATCATTTTTAATATCACGAGACAAGTTCTGTAGCTCCAAATGAAGAATTTCTTAGAGTTAGTGGCTTGTAGAAATTGAGATATCGTAGCTACTCTAACTCTCTTTGCATACACACAGTGGGGTGGTTTTCCATCTGGGGCAAGTACTCATAAATTGCAATGTGTACATGCATACAAATATTTCAGTCATGGGCAATAATGCCCTTCTGTCCTCCCCATATACCAAAACAGTTATTTCTATAATAAGTGTCCAGGTTGTTCTTAAAAAAAAGTTGTTGCTTTAATATAATTGGTAGTCTGTTCCATGCATCAGTACTCTCTCAGAGAACCAGTTAGTACACCTTTCATTTCTATATAATCTTCCACATAAGTTGTCTGAAGATTCTCTACTACTTTTTGATAACTCCAAACATTCCACATGTAGTTGTCTCTAAATGTCCTATACACCCGAAGAAGGTCTCTTAAATGTCTATATAAGACAATGAACAGATATTTTAGTTTTTCATAATAACTTAAATGTTCACATCCATGGATACCCTTGGTATATTTCCCTTGTACTCTTTCCAATTTACTTATGCTGTTTTTTTATAAGGTTCCTATATTGTTATTACATACTCAAGTTTGGGTGTAATGAAACTAACAAACAATGATTTTCTGATTTCCTACAATTTGTAAATCTGTTTATAAAACCCAAAGTTCTACAACTATCATTATCCAATTCATTGACATGATTAGAAAAACTCAGCGCTGTATCTACCAGTATACCCAGGTCCTTAAATAAAGCTACAGTTTCAATCACTGTGTGCCGTTTAAATATTCACCTTTTAATCTGTGTTTGCGTGGGTTTCCTCTGGGTGCTCTGGTTTCCTCCCACATTCCAAAGACATACAGTAGGTGGTGATTAGACACTCGAAATTAACAATAGGTGTGAGTGTGCATGTGAGTATGTGGCGTGGAAGAACAACCACATCAGGGCTAACCACCTGATGGTGTACATCTTGGCTCTAGATGAATGTCACTATTGAAGTGACATCCAGACCCCATATGCAAAAATGGAGAAATGCGAGTTGCGGATGAATGGATGGAATCTATATCTTCCAAATTTCATGTTTATTTTTTGATGTATTTATTCAGCATATTATTCACCTGTATCCTAATGGTCAATTTAGTTAAGTTCTTTTGCAGTCATGCCCTATCTGTAAGACATGTAATCAGTTTACCAGTTTGTAAATGTCGTCTGTGTACAGACTGAAAGGCATCTGTGAAGAAAAAGATAGGGCTCAGAGTAACCCTAGAATTCCACCTGTCCAATTACTGTATGATACTTGCCATGTCCTACTTGTACGCCATGCAGCTATCCATCTTAACATGAGTATATCAATACCTAGTTGTTGTAATTTAATGATCAGTGTTTTGTGTACTACCCAGTCAAATGCTGAAGTTAAGTATGTCTAAATTATATAACAGCACAATTTTTCATTTAAAGCTATTATATTATTATAGAACATCATGTTACAGGTAGTTACAGAACTAATTTCAACATATGCATGTTGATGTATGGTTTCATCTCCCAAACTTTCCAGTTCTAATAATAATTTATCCAAAATAACGTTCTGTATTATTTTTTCCACAACATGAACATAAACATATGGGTCTGTATGACTCTTGGTTTGTCCTACTCCCCTTTCCCTTAAAAATAGGCTTAAAAAGTTCCTGCATGTCTCCAATATTGAGGATTCTCTATATTTAAATGACCTAGTGAATAACACATATAATGGTACTATAAGTTCATGCCAAAGTGTTCTCAGTTCATTATTACTAATTCTGTTTCCTCCCTTTGCATTACTTGGGTATAGTCTGTGTAATTTTTTTTTCAATATAATCTAATTTGATTTCAGTATGTAAGGTTTCCTGGATGCTACTTGGACAATTTATCACCCCCTTTGTGGAGTCAAACTACTTTGCATACAATTTTGTAATATGTCTGTAATCTGTTGTCTATGAGAATACATTTTAGAATCGACACACAGTTTATCAGTTTGCATGTTTTTACTCCTATCATAACTTGTGTATCTATAAAAAGGTTTCCTATTATGCTGATTATCTTTATATAAATTTTCTTAAAATTTTTCTTGATCATGTCTCACATTATGTTTAATTTGTCTGTCCAGCTTGTTTATTTCAGTTTTCAAAGTTATAGTCTGACCTGTTTTCCATTTCTTACATTTTTGTCTCTCACCTTAATCAAGTATCTTGTTCTTATAGAAATATATCCTCCTGCTGTTGTGTGCCTAGATCCTGATGTTAAACATTTTTTTTTGCAAATATACAATGTCTCTTTCAAAACTTAGATTCCTTCTGCAGTTTTTCTGCTGAACACATTACTTTAGTTAGTTTTGCATAGTGAGTAGTTTACGTCTATATAATCTATTATTAACCTTCTATGTATTTGGTTTAGATTTCAGTTTGTTACAGTTATCTAGCAATAATTTAACCTTTACAATCCCCATGATCACTGCAAAACATTGGTGGTAAAAATAAACATGAAGTAACAGTCATTTCCATAGGAACACAAACAATATCTGGTTTGCTCCGTTCCCTGGTAGACATTTTTACAATCTGAAGCAATTGCTGTTCCTGAAAATACCTTGTAAATAATTTCCTTACTGATGTTGTTGAATCAATACTATTCCAATCAGTTTCTAGTAAATTTAAGTCCACAGCCACTATTGTTTTTCACTCTTGAGTTTCATGTAAGAAATGTATACATTTATCTAGTTCATCAGCAGTTGGCTTTGGTGATCTATGCACTCCAGCAATTGTTATATGTCCTGATGTCATCTTTATTGTCACAGGTGCACAATCTGCAGTATTGGTGTCATCACAGAACATGTAGTAATCACAGGTTTCAAAACAATCTTTAATCCCAGATCTCATAACAATTATTAATCCCTATCATAACACCTACACCTGTTTTTTGTTAGAATGTCTATTACATTAAAAACATTTATACCCTGACAGAACTGTCTTCCAGTCAGTGTTCCTTAACCATGTTTCACAAACAATACCAACATCAATCTTATGGGAATTTAGCAATTTTTCCAATAAAAAGACTTTATTACAAATTCTCCTAGGATTAACAACCATCAACGATGTATCAAATGCTGCTATCTGTGAACTGTTAAATTTTCCACCTGGCAAAAATCCTGCCTTGTGTTTGTCAAATTTCGCAATATACCCCCTGCAAAAACTATCTACCTCGGTCTTGACAAATGCAAGCCATCCTGTCTAAACATGTGCCCAAAATTAGGCTTGGATGCTCTACGTATTTTCATTTTTAAATGGGTCATTTTTACATGTAAGTATTTACCCAAAAATATTTTCATTCATAGTGACTGTAAGATCAGATTTCACTTAAAGGTAGTTTATGAGACATTAACAGTGGCAGCTCCTGCTATTGGACTGCAGGACTGCAGCCCCCCTAACTGTACAAAGAACAAAAAAAAAGTAAAAACTTTGAACAAGTCCTAGAACTCACTTTTAACAAGTCCCAGAACTTGCACATGCATGCCCAGAACTCAAATCTGGACTGGTTAACCAGTCTGGATTCAGAAAGAAGGCATCAGTCTACAGATGCCCCAGAAGTCATAACCTGCATAGAAGGGGATCGGACTGCAAGGTCTCAGGCTTTGATCTGTTGCTTGCTTTTGGGAACTGCAGACTGCAAGGTCTCAAGCTTTGAGCTGCTGCTTGCTTTTAGGAAAGGACTTTGACTGTAAGGTCTCAGGCTTTGAGCTGCATAGTGTGTGTGTGTGTGTGTGTGTGTGTGTGTGTGTGTGTGTGTGTGTGTGTGTGTGTGTGTGTGTGCAATGCCCCAGTTAACTATAAATGGTGGCTAGAGAGTAACTCAGGCTCAAACCCTGAACCTTGGGTGTAGGTAGCAAGAACCCAAATTCCCTACCCACCACCACTTGTGAAAAGCTTTCAGATTTTTGCCCCATATTTTTGTTCTGCTCTGTTCCTCATAAAATCTGTGGTTTTCTGGATTCTGAATTCACTAAATAATGACAGACATTTGAATTTCAGGCTTCATATTCTTCGGAAAGTACATGGTAACACAAAATATTTTATTCTAGCAATTTTCTAAGTTTATAAGATCAATATTTGAAAATTGTCCCTATTTTTGGGGCTGTATTCCCCCATTATTGGCTTTGTCAAGGTTTTTTGTGCTAAGAGGTTGAGAGCTATAGTGAGAACTGAATTCACTGAATATGTTTGGGGGCTGTATTCCCCCATTATTGGCTTTGTCCATGTGTTTTGTGCTAATAGGTTGAGAGCTATGGCGAGTACTAAATTCACTAAATGATAGCCAATTAAGTTTCAGTCTTCCTCTCTTTCAAGAAACAGCTGATTTGGCATAGTGGTATGTTGCTCTGAGTATAGTGCACAGGGTCCTGGGTTCAAGCCTTGGCAGTGAAATGTATGGTGATAGCACAGCTTTTTATTCTAGCAACTTTCCAAGATTATACAAGCAATGTTTAAAGCCTGCCCTTGATTTTTGGGCTTTTGTCCCCTCCCCAATAAATTTTGGCTTTTTCCAAATTTCTTGTGCTCATGTGCTGGAAAGTTGAGAGATACAGTTGAGTGTTGAGTGTATTTTACAAGGAGCTAAGCGCTTCAGGGGAAGAGAAGTTTAGTGCTGATTCTGCTTGCATTGTCAATAGCACAACAGATACTATATTTGCTTTTGATGCAGAAGGCTGTGGGTCTACTCCCACAGTATGTAGATGCATTGCTAATACTGAACTTTTAAAGGGGGTGCATGCTGCAGTCCTGAGAATGTTATCTTTGACGGAGATACATAGTAACTATGAACCTGTTATCAGTTTGCCATCCATTCCCTATTGCAATATTACTAGCTTATAATTTTTTAATGTAACATGGGCAATTTATTCCACAAGGGCAACAGGCACTTAATTTGTAGATGAAACAATGAAATATAAAGTTGTTTGCTAGCAGCAACCTCTTCATTAGTTACAGATCTCTTTAATGTGGAATTATGTAAATGACTTTTACTTCTGCAGAGATTGCGCATATTTACTGATACTGTTGGATTGTAGAAGTTTGAGTAGGCTTTTATGATGGAAATGTTCTGAATTGTGCAGTTTTGTCATTATTGGTGCATGCATTTTGTTCATTGTTTACTGGGATAATGTTCAAAACAATAAATTTAAAATGCTCTCCAACAACTGCACTGTATTATACAAGGAATATAATTTAATACAATCAGGAAGGTGTATCAAAAAACACATGCATGTTTTGTGTGCAAGGGGCCTATGATTTGAAAACAGCCCAAAGTTAATCTTTATCTGCCACTGGCCAGATGTATTTTCTTTGAATGTGGATTTCAATGCTGTTTCAATGAATGTGAGTTTCAAGGGCAGAGAAGTTTTAATGCTAAGTCTATTTTCATTGTGAGACTGCATTGCTTTGTTTAGCACATGTATATTAGTGTTTGTGCTGTAAAATGTAAAATAAAACTTTTAAATGAAATCTAAATCATCGTAGAAGTAAACCAGTATGCACATTACAGTGTTTATGGTAAATGGGGTGAAATAGCCAAGTAATGGGACATTGGAATGGCTGCAGGGGGTTTCGACCATGATTTTGTGAGGGGGGAAGGGCAGCAAACTCAAAGACAGCCCCTGCAGAAAAATGCATGCTAAAGCAAGACCTGTTATTCTACCAACTGCCTAGGTTTATACAAAAACATTTTAGTACTGTCTGCACGTTCCCCCAATATATTTGGCCTTGTCCAGATTTCCTGCATTAAGAGGATGAGAGGTATGCGAAAATAAATCACTTTATAGAATTAGGCATATCCAAACCTCTCAACTGTCCCCGACTTTGGCTCAAAATGTTGCTCTCCCCCAATAATCCCTCTGCTAAATGGCAATTTTGAAAGAAAATATGGAGGGTTTGCAATTAATAAATAATTGTAATGATCAGAGTTATAGATTACTTTTATTTCAGAAATGCTTGTAGATTCTCTTATTTTGCCAGCTGCACAACTAACAGTACTAATATTAAAAAAGTGTCCCTTCTTTGACAGGTTGGCAGCTGTATTGTGTGGCAGTTTTATATTTTTGCATCACATTTTTGGTCCATTTTACATAAAATTGTGGCTTTCTGGAAAATTAGTGGCAAATCATTAAAGAGTGAAGTTAGAAAATAATGACAGACATTTGAGTTTCAGATGTCATACCCTTCAGAAAATTCATACTAATGCAAGACCTACTATTCTATTATCTCTCTAAGTTTATAAGAGCAATATTTAAAATTTGTCCTTATTTTTGGGCCTTTGTCCCATTTCTATTTATGGCTTTGTCCAGATTTCTTGTTCTGTGGTTGAGAGATATGACAAATGTATCAGGGCCATCAACATCAGCCAGAAACATTTCAAATTGTGACATACTTGTTGCACCCCACTCCCCCATGTAGTGACTTTGGGTGTGTCCAAGCAAAGCCATAAGCAGTTATGCAGTGTAAGTGTGCAAAGTATCCCCCCATCCAAGGTAGACACAAGTACTACAGTGGCTTTTCATCTGTCCTTGATTTTACAGAATGTTCTGGTTTTCTGTCATATTTTATGATGTTGATTTATGTTTCTTATTATTCAGGAAATGAATGTTGTAGTGCCTGTTGCTCTGTGTTTAAGTAGCAATGCTTTAATGACCATCAGGTAAGCCTGTGTGACATTGTAAGATGCAAGTAAGCTTTAATAAGTATACTGTTAAAGAATTACCAACATTGAAAGCCTTTTTGTTGTTGCCATGCAGAGATCTGAAATGCATATGAAAGTATTTGTAATAAAGGACAGGATTACAGTATTTTCAGAAGCTCACTACGTTTGTTGGTGACTTGCAATCATCTTTGTAGGCTTTACCAGTAAACTAAACAGAATGCCAGTCTATGATGTTTGGTCCATAACCTGTGAAGTAATCCTTTAAGCAATTTATCTTGAGCTTGTTTCTTGTTTGCTGTTCATTTTTTTACTTTGATCATGTTTTCCCCATGAAACAAGTAGATAGTTGTTGTCAGGCAGCAGGTCTTTTTTGGATAAGAAACATTTTTACAAGTGGGGGTATCAGAGAGATTGCTAATTTCAGCATGCTACTTGGTACTTTTATAAAGCTGAAAAAAATTATAATTAGAACTGCAATGCAAGGAGAAGTGGTTTGAGTTGACTGGCATTCCAGTAATGTATTTAAAAAGTAATTTATTTTTTCATGCCTCACAACCTTTTTGTTTCCATCTAGATATTATGTAATCATGTAGCCAATGCATTGAAATATTTTTTTTCTACACTTCATTTTGTCTTGCTTAGACTCTCATAATGGTGGTTTGGCATCCAGGGCGGCGTATTTAATTAAAGTTCCAGTTTTTGTGGTTTTCAGCATAGCTCCACCCCTTTATAGTTGGTCATACCCTTCCCAGTGGTCCCACCCATTCAACTGTCTTCTGCAGCCCCCCTTTGATTTGAAGTCACCAGCTGCCACTGGACATTAATATGGTATTTTCTTTATGCAGGCTTAGAAATTCACCCATATTAAAGCAGGCTTATATCTTCGTTTTATATTTCACATTTTACATGCAGTTTCAGTAAAAAGGAATGTTTCAGAGAAGTATGCAAATGAGTTCAGAGAAATAACATTTTACTCTGAAGTACTAATAAGAATGAAATGTGTTAACAGAATGTGCAGAACATTTTGGGTACAAACAGAACTTGTTTAAATAGTACAAGCCTTGGAAACCAAGGTTAATGAGACGTAGAACTTACAGGATGTTTACTGGGATTTAGTATTATGGCAGATACTTGATAGACAGAAGTCAGTTCAGTTAATTTTGAGTACAGAAGTCAGGTCATACTTCTAGCATCCAACAGTTGGGAGACTACAGTAAACAGTGGGGTTTGTATTAATTCTGCCGTTACAGAAAAAAAGGAACAAATCTGAGTTCAGAGTTACTACGGACAGTATAATTCAGTCTGTTTCAGTGTTATTTGAGAGAGTAAGACTTGTTAGAATCTTGTTAAATTACTTAATTTACCTCCATTGTATGCTGCTGCTGCTACTACGTAATAAACCACCGTTATCAGAATGACAGTGTGTGCAGACTTTATTCTGAAAGATATAAGATTTGGTACATAAAGGAGAAATTGAGATATTTGGCACTTGTCAGTACAGCTCCAGGTAATTAAAAGATAAAGGTATTTATTCCAGTTCTTACAGTGGATCATAGGACATTCATAGGCTCATTGGAGATTACTTGGCTAACGGTCCTAGAGCCTTTTTAAGTCTAGCCATTCATGTTCCAATGCCCATGGGCTAAAATGGCTTTGGTATATGCTTGTGCCATTGGGCATCTACAAACTGCTCCTGTCCATAAGGGCAACAGGCGTCAAGCCAGGGGTGAATTTGCAATTTCCCATCCATTGTCCAAACTGCATTTGAATAGGCTTAGGGAAGAGCTCTGTTTCACGTGAATGGGGAGTCTGTTCCAGTGAAGCGTTGATCTCTGAGACACATACCTGTCCGTCCAACACGTCCTTAGATTGTGTAATTCTAGTGCTATTTGTTTTGCGAATGTGTAGCAGATCCATCAGGGCTGGACTGGAGAATGCCTGGACAGATCACACCTCAGTAGTCTGTAGGAGATCACATACAGGGACAGGGCTTTGAGGTGGTCCGTACAGGACATACTATTTACACTCTGTATTCTTTTAGTGAGAAACCTCTGTGGCCATTTCAGCTGTTGCAAATGCCAGGTCAGGTACATTCTGACGGGTGCATTGTACTTGATTGCTGGTCTAATGAGGGCTGACTCTCCTTTCCATATGTGATTTGTGAAAAGTATGTCCTAACACCATTATAAACTATGTTGTTTAAGAGGGCTGTAAATTCCCCTGCTACTTTAACAGTCAGACAGTCTTTACAGATGAGGTAATTTATACCAACCTGAATAAAAACAGCTCCATGCTTCCTTACAGTAAGGCATTCTAAGGCCTGTCTCACATCCTTTATTTTTGTTCTGGAAAGCATAACACTATCAATGCTCATTATCTTCTGTGCACATATAAATATCAGTTCCTCAAGTAACTGAATCCCCGATTACAAAAGTCTTCACCTTCAGATTCAGTCATACCTGCTCTATCAATTGAAATGATCCTCATCACCATTATTCATATTAATCCCATTGTTTTCATTACTTATTACATTTGCAATCATACAATTCTCATCCAGCTGGCTTTGTTCCTCCAAATCTTGGACCATATTGTCAACTTTGGTCTTTCTCTTCTAATGTTCTCTAGTCCTGCCAAGTTCAATTTTTAGTTCTTCATTTTCACCTGCCCCTTGCCTCTTTTTTCTACTTTTTATTTTGGAACACCTATGCCTTCTTCTGTAGACTGAAGGTTTTTTGATAGAACAATGTCATCATTCCCTGTAATCTGTGTGTTACATAACAAAGCAGTGTCCTTTGTAGTATGTATTCTCTTTGTATTATAGACACAAATCAATTTCTTTTTCTTCCTTGTTATCTGTTGCAAACTTCTTCCTTTCTTTTTTTGTATTTCATTTTACATGCTCTGAATCCTTAGATTGCTAAATACTTGTATCCTGAATTTCAAAGTTGTCATCAGTAGTATCATGTTTAATAGTGCCTGAGTCTTTACTGACAACACCCACTTCCTTTCCTAAATGTGTTCTATTTGCAGTTTGCCTAATATTATTTATCTCATCAGTCCAGTCATTAATATATGTAACAGTAGTTCTCCAAGCTGTGCCAATTGCACAAGTGCAATCATCATCAGTAAGTCTAGATTTACTACTAATAATGGTAAACAAATCATCCAACTTTTGACATGAGGAACATACGTCACCAGTGCTATCAGATGTTACCTTTAAATATACATAACATTTAGTAAACTGTACAAAATACTTGTGCTTTAGCATGTAATTAATGTCATACTCATTTAAGGAACCAATATTCAGCTACAAACAAATAAAGAATTCTAAAAGAAAAATATAATCAAAATCAGTTACCACAGAATTTAATGAGATTTTAAGTCAAATTCTATTAGAAAAAGCACACAAACAATATGCAACTAAATATTAAATTAAGTACAATAGATTTGTCACTCTGACCTACTGTTTATGTTGAGCTCACTAGGCCCCTTGAGATGGCTAGAGTTTGCCTGTCTAAAATCTATCCCTTTCTAACAACAAACTATGAAAATTAGAGATAAAACAACAAAATATAAATTAAAGTAAATCTTCCTGTCTACAAGCTATCCATTTCGTCCTACAAACAGTGAAAAACAGAGGTAACAAATAAAACATATATCAAGATAAATCTTCTCTTTCCAGGCAATTACACAGGCAATCAGAAATGAGCACAAGGTTGTTTCAGACTAGCTGTGGCATGTGGTTTAGATAATTAAGATGCAGTCTCCATTAGAATTATTAAAGTATGGTGAGGGTCCAGCTACAATGGAGAAAAATACCTGGAAAGTTAAAACAAGATTGTCCAAAGCAGCTTTTTCTAATAATTCTCTAAATTTGATGTTATTCCATTTTGTGTGGACCTCAGGTCATCGGTGTTCATTTAAGATAAGTTGTTTTAGACTGAAAATACTGAACCAAGGATTTTGTCTCACTGAGGCTGTTTTCCAGTCTAGTAGTTAGAAAATCACTTTATTCTTTATTGACAAAACATTGGTGTTAATTGAGACTGTATAGAGATTAAAAGTTGCAAGATCCTTTCTAAGAAGAAGTCAGACAGTAGCCATATGTTATCAATCACTGTTGCCATGGTGTAGGGCTGATAGGCTGTTTGTCCCCTCAGTATTGTGATTCTTTCAGTGCAGAAGGGAAGCTTCCTTCCATGTTCTAACCTTGTTTAGATTTTTTATACATCCTTTTTAGCTGGAGAATGTAATGGTTATTTTTATCAAGTAGGGCTTTATTCTGTATCATTGCAACAGTCAGCCAATCACATTAAAGCAGTCAGATAATGAGCGCTGTTGAAGTAATGCATTAAAGTTAATGGGTGTTTTAATGTTGTGCTTTGAAATATCATTGATTATAAAATATAGGAAAATTCTCAACTGGAAGATGGAATAATCTACCAAAAATTTTCTTACAGCCTATCAACAAGTTTAAATTAGAACCTGATTCCTTTCTTATGCTAGCAGTTTAAGAAGGTATAATCACCTCAAAATAGCTAAATAACTAATGATACCTGATCTTAATCCACAGTGTCTATACATACTCCCAAACATTCATAAACACCAAGATAATCTACTAGATAAACCCATACCTCTCAACTGTCTAGATTTTTACAGATTGTCCAGATTTTTACCTGTTGTTTTTGCTCTCTTTTTCATAAAATTTGTAGTTTTCTGGCAAATCACTGGGATGATCTGAGGAATGAAGTCACTAAATAATGACATACATTTGAGCTTTAGACTTCAAATCCTTCAGAAAATGTATGTTAACACAAACTGTTACTCTAGCAACTTTGTAAGTATATAAGAGCAATATTTAAAATCTAATTGCAGAAAATGAAGAGGCACAGTCATGGGTGATTTATCCAGGATAAAAATCTTTACTCAGTGCACAGGCACAAGTGCTTTCACCAAATAGGCATCAGTGATGATGCCTATTTGGTGAAAGCACTTGTGCTTGTGCACTGAGTAAAGATTTTTATCCTGGATACATCAGCCGTGACTGTGCCTCTTCATTTTCTGCAATTGGATATTAGTTCTTTTGAGACACAGTGTTTGAGCCTTTTTGTGGTAACAGTTTTATTGTTTTTTAATATTTAAAATCTGTCCATATTTTTGGGCCTTTGTCACTCATTTTGTCAGGCTTTTCTAGATTAAGAATTATGCCCCATACTCAACTCAGGAAACCCACACAGCCTTCCTCAAGACACTGGAGAGTATGAATGTCTCTCCAAACACCATCATATTGGGTGACTTCAACTACCCAAACATAGACTGGGAACATTACTCAAGCCCCAACACCCTAGCCCAAAGGTTCCTGGAGTTCATAAACTCAAATGCTATGGAACAACTAGTCACCATTCCCACAAGAGGAGAAAATATACTAGACCTGATCATCACAAACATGGGGACAAAATGCTCCACACCGAAGTATATCCCTCATTGGTGAGATCAGACCATAAATTAATCTCACTGGAGATCCACATCCCACCCCCAACCCCAGCAAAAGACCACAGTGAAGAACTTCTCAAAAGCAAACTTCACACTTCTTAAGACTGGAGTGGTATCCTTCAAGGCCCCGAGCCAGTGGAAACCACAACCCACGCTGCTGAAACCCTTACAAATGCCTTCTGAGCACCTCCAGGAATGTATGGATCAAGCAATCCTAATAAAATCAAGATCCTTTCCACCAAAGGCAGGCGCCGGTCTGGTGGACCCCACCATAAACAAACTCTACAACAAGAGGAGAAAGCTACTACATGACAGAGCAAAATCCCTAAAGGGAAGGCATCTCTGATCAATACTAGCAAAAACTACGATCACTCATAAAATCATCCAAGGCCAACTTTGAGAGAAAAATCGCTAAAGACACAAAAGACAATCATAAGGCCTTCTTTAGCTATGTTAGAAACCTGGGTGGAAACTCCCAGATATGCTCAGAATTAGTCCAAATGATACAAAATCACTGAACCCACAGACATTGCCAACATACTAGCAGACAGGTTCAGTGCAAATTTCTCCTCCCTCCCCACAAAAGGAGAAATATCTATCCCACCAGAGTCTAGCCTCCCAAACATCTCAGATGCCCAGGTGAGAGCTGCTCTAAAGCAAAAACACAGCATCAATGGGACCGGACGGTGTCCCCGCTGTGTGCTACCTAACTCAATGAGGAACTAAACCTAAACATAAGGCTGCTGTTTAATCTTAGCCTTACTACAGGATCAAGAATGGCGATGGCAACTGTGGTCCCACTCCACAAAGGTGGTGCTTCTACGGACCCTGGAAATTACCACTCCATAAGCTTGACGAGCCTTGTCTGCAAAG
Organism: Protopterus annectens; assembly: GCF_019279795.1. Taxonomy (NCBI): domain Eukaryota; kingdom Metazoa; phylum Chordata; order Ceratodontiformes; family Protopteridae; genus Protopterus; species Protopterus annectens. The sequence goes on from NC_056739.1 coordinate 1,073,823,007, forward strand.
CTATGGAGAGGATCATAATGGAACTCATAAATAAAGACATTGGGGACCTACAGACACTGGATCCTACCCAATTTGGCTTTGTCAAGGGCAGATCCTGCCTCTTGAACTTGGTTTTTCAAAACAGTCACTAAGGCCATTGATGAGGGTAAGGCAGTTCACACAGCCTGCCTTGACCTAGCCGACACAATACCCCACCCCTGGCATCATAGAAAAGCTCACCAGCTTAGATGTAAACCCATATGTCACAAGATGGGTTGCAAACTGGCTCAAGGACAGAACCCTAGAGTTGCTGGTGCTATGTCAGACTCTAAGCGGTGTCCCACAGGGCTCAGTCCTGGGCCCCTCTTGTTCGGCATTTATTTTCTGAAGTGCAGGCGACAAAATTTGCAGATGACTGCAAACTGGGCACCATAATTGACACTCCATTAGACACAGACATCCTCCAGAGAGGTCTCATAGAAATGGATAACTGGTGCCAGAGCCATGGCCTTAAGCTAAATGCCAAAAAATGTATAGTCATACCCTTTGGGAAAACCCTAATTACCACATAGGTGGTAATCCATTAAACACGGAAGAAGTTATCAGGGACCTGGGGACCCAAGTTGACAGTAACCTATCTTTTGACACTCACATTGCCAAAGTGGTTAGGAAGACCTTCTACATTGCCCAACTGATCATGAAGGGATTCACATCCAGATCAGGAGAGGTCATTGTACCCCTGTACTCTTCACTTATCAGACCAATGATTGAGTACAACGCCCCATTTGGAATGTACCTTACCCGACACCTGCAGCAGTTGGAAAGACTCCAAAAGTTCCTCACCAAAAGGATAAAGGGGCTCAAACATATGTCATACGCTGCCCGACTGAAGAAACTCCAGCTCTATTCAGTCGCATACCATCTGCTCAGAGGTGATCTGTGCCTGACATACAAGGCTGTGTCCAAACCGGAATTAATGGACATGCTCCACCAAAAAATCCAAATCCACCAGAGCCATGAGAACAAGAAACTTAAACCTCAACACGGATATAAATAGGACATGCTGGAGGGACAGATTCATCACCCAGAGACTCCCTACACTATGGAACAGAATCCCAGTCCATGTGAGGCAGAGCCCCTCACTGACTCTGTTCAAGAGAAATCTTGACGAGTGGATGGGAGATCGTAGGTTTACCCCGGGAATCATCTCTGTGTCACTGCTGGACAGAGGCACAGCAAACTAATGGGTATAGTATTCTCATCCTAAGGGGTGGTGAAAGCCACGCACACTCTGGCTAGGCTTATAAATGCCCTAGGGCAGATAGCCTAGTATGAACCTATGAACCTATAAAAAGGATTGTTGTCTGAACCACAATATAAGCTTTTATCTTGTTGCTTATACCCGTTTCTCATACCAGTAAGACCCAAACTGAAAGACTAATCAATTCTTGCAGCTTAGTCAAGACATTCAATTGAAACAGAGTTGGTGTAGCTTTACCTTAGATATCAAATCATTTTATACCAATTTACTCCATTCTGCAGGAATTGAGGCTTTCAAAAACTGGCTAAATTGAGCAAACTAGTCCTGCTGGTTTTAAATGTAAATGAGCATGTTCTAACAAAATTTTTGTTTTATTATCTACAATTAAGGGGCTTTGATGTGGGTGCTTCTTTTACTTGCATTTATGCAGATTTATTCGTGGATTACCTAGAGGAAATGATGATATATAACTATACCATAGACATGCGGTATAGATATCTATATGCTTGCTGGCCCATCTTGACCTTTGACATCATTGATTTTGACGATTTTATCCAATATGTAAATGTAAATAAATGGGGACATGAATTTACAGTTGATTCACGTCTGTTCAATATTTCCTATCTTGACAGCAATATAAGTAATCAGTAAGATGGTACTTTAGTAAAAACCTTGTGCTGAAAAACATTTTTTAAAACTGATTTGTTACTGCCCACTTGTGGTCAGTCCAAATCTATGATTAAAACATATCAAACTCCCATTTCATAAAGGTAAAAAGAAATTTGTTTATCAGACAGAATATTCCAATTATTCTAAAGACTTGTGTGAAAAATTCAAAACAGGCTTTATCAATGAATGACATAGAAATGGAGAAAGGATTCACTGCTTCCAGAGAAATTAATTACTAACTCATGCAAAACACCAGCATAATAATTCTTAATGACTTGTCCCTTATGACAATGTTAAAAAAATAACAGTTTTCAGTTCAGGCAATTAATTTATAAATATTAAGGTATTTTATAAGAAGATAAGGCATTATATGATTTGATACCAACTACCTGCAAATTAATTTACAAAAAGGGACAAAAACATAGCACAATTCCTTACTTCTTAGAAGAAAGGGGTAGATATAGTCCATGTACAAAAAAAAAAACATTCAAAGGTTGTTAATTGTTGAAACATTAAATGACTGTGTGTTCATTGCTCTTTTTGATAAATGGTGATTAAAAGTAAGGCAGCAATTAACTTCAGCAAACACTAAAAAGTACAAATGTACAAGCAAATGGATTATTTATTTAATAATTTTCTCATGTTCTAGATAAAATAACCTTTACTTCTTCCAGTAAAGGTGGTTGGCAAGGTTTACTTAGTCAGAAGGAACAAAGATGGCTTATTGTTCTAGGGGTCTTTTTCTCCCTGGACTGAACAAACTTTTATAACTACAACCAAGAATGCACATTTTGGCAGCTCCAATGACATAGAGGGATAAAGACTTGCCTATGGCTCAGCCGACTTGGGTTCACTTAACAGCTCAGAAAACTGATCATAGGAAGTTACTAGGCTAACGGCCCTAGGGCCCTAACTAGCCTAGTCAAGTTATACCCGATGGAGAGGCAGGGAGGGATGGCTGTGTCCATGCTGGGGGGAGGTGTGGTACAAAGAGGAAACTAGCCCTCAGATGCAACCAGTGAACATGTGGGGTGGGGAAAGGGAATATGGGTAAGGCATAATAAAAAAGAATCAGATGGAAGCACAGATGGCCAAGCTCCCAGGATTCCCTTAAAATCCATGAATGGCCCCTGCAACACTGCAGCAAGTCCAGGGGGGGTTAGGAGGATGGCTTGTAGATCCAGCATAGACGTGGGATACTCGGGGTTGTGCCTGTGCCAGTGAGTTCGGAGGGACCAAATAAATTTCTAAAAAAAAAAAAGGATGCACATTTTGGTCTTACTCACATTACTCTCTGATTAGCTCCTTGCATGTTATTTTATACTGACTGGCTCTATATTAAATTTATGTGACCTGGATGCTTTAGTTTAAAGAGATGCTTTTTGTAATTTTTTTTCAGCATTTATTGAAAGGAGCACTTATGCTTTGAGCAATAAATTGAGTACGAGCAAAGAAGTTGTGAAACAGCAATGAAAATAATAGTTAAGACTGTTAAATTGTTTAGCAGGAATTGTTTCTAAAGCAATTGTTTTTATGAAGCTCAAATGTTGTCATTGATGCAAACAATTGTTGCAGGTTTTGTGAATTTTTTTTTATTTCAGTATTTTATTGTTTATCATCATATGCTTACACTGAGATGATGTCCATGTAACAGTACTGTGTCTACAGAATATTGAAACCAGTTTAACATGTCTTTGAACCATTGTGCAACAGATGCTATTTCAATAAAGACAACAGTTGCACTTACACATGATTTGGGCTGGTATCTGAATTTATTCACTTTGGTGCTGGAACTCCTGTGTTTTATATCTCAGTTTCAGGCACAAAGCTGTGCAAGAGTTTGAGAACATTTCTACAGTGCTTTCTCTTTTATGGATGGATGCCTGTCTTTATTATATAAATAGAGAATTGAAACACTGCATTCCATTGCCAACTCATTTTTGTTAATATATGCAACATGATGGAATTTATTAATTATATGTTCAGAACTGCATGTTTTTCCTGTAACATACAAATTGCAGTAATATGGATGAGCTTGTAAGAAACTTGCTGTCAGATTTCCTGGCTGTGTAAAGTTTTAAATAAAGAACAGACCGTTGGAAGGCAACACTATGAAAACGAAGGGAGATTAATGAAACTCTGATGCTTTGATTAGTAATGAAACTCTGATGCTCTGATTGTTACATAAACTCTGATGCTCTAATTGTTACTGAAACTCTGATGCTCTAGTTGTTATTGAAACTCTGATGCCCTAGTTGTTATTGAAACTGATGCTCTGATTGTTATTGAAACTCTGATGTTTTGACTGTTATTGAAACTCTGATGCTCTGATTGTTACTGAAACTCTGATACTCTGTTACTGAAACTCTGATGCTCTGATTGTTATTGAAACTCTGATGCTCTGATTGTTATTGAAACTCTGATACTCTGTTACTGAAACTGTGATGCTCTTATTGTTATTTAAACTCTGATGCTCTGTCTTCTCTGTTCATTGCAGGATGCTAGAGATACTTTAAAAAGATGGGATACCACCTTGAGGAATGTTGACAAGCCCTTTGAAAGGTACACATCATTATCTACGAATTACATTTTCAAAAATGATTGAAAACTAACCTTTGTAAAATGTAACATATATTCTGCTATTCCATTTAGTGAGACTTTCCAAACGTTTTCAAGTAATAAACGAAAAAGAACCATGGAGGTCCCTAAATTTAATGAGAGTGCTTTTGAGTGCTCTGCAATGTATTTTGATGGGCTTATGAAGATCTTATTTACAGGTAATGCACACTTAGCAAGGAATCTTGCTGATTTATATTTTATCCCACTTAAATATAAAGAAAACATAAGCAAACAAAAATATGTATTATGGACACATTAGTCTGCACAATGCACATGCAATCTAGAATAAGCTAAACTTTTTAGGGTAGGTTCAGGTAATCTTTACTTGTGTATACCCTTGAGCTGTATGCAGGATCATATGGTTACATGTCCAGCTGACTGAATAATTTTGATGTTTAGAAACTGATAGCTCGGCTGAGGGACTGTGTATATTGCAGGTATAAATGAGAATGTTAGCATTTCTGGAATATGTAAGCTAAAACATATTTTAGGATAGATGGTTTTAAGAAATTTTAATTTAATTAAAGTTAGTGTAAAATATATATATATATATATATATATATATATATATATATATATATATATATATATATATATAGATATATAGATTTTTTTATAAAATCAATGTAGTTTTAAAACAGCAATGTATTTAATTAATTGGATAATTTGTTGTGTTGATTACTATGTAACTGAAGTTGTATAAAAGGGTTGGGTTATAGTGAAAGGATGTACTGAAGTCCTAACATTGGTTGGATGAAATCTCTTAACTTGGTTACCTGTCATGAAGTGTAATAAACTTTTGGACTATCCAGTGGCTTGTGGTGTTCCTTTCAGAATTTGTGTTTCATTTGGTTATCATGTTTGGTTGTGTATATTGCAGGTACTTATGGTTTGGAAAATCTAAGAAGACACTTATGTGGCATTATATGATGTACTGTTTTAAATTATTAACTGTGTTTATCTTAGGTACTGTTCCTCAAGGAAGACATGTTATAAACACAGTTATGCTTATTTTCTCAGAATCTAAACCATACCTCAGATTTTCGCAGAATGTCCAGGTTTTTGCCTTATACTTTTGGTCTGTTTCTCATAAAATTGTGGGTTTCTGGCAAATCACTTCCAAATCATTGAGGACCGAAGTCAGAAAATAATGTCAGACATTTGAGTTTCATACTTCATACCCTTCAGCAAATGCATGCTAATGCAAAACCAGTTCATTATCTTCTTTCGGCTGTTCCCGTTAGGTGTCACCACAGTGGATCACCTGTTTCCATTTCTTCCTGTCCTCTGCATCTTGCTCTGTCACACCAACCACCTGCATGTCCTCTCTCACCACATCCATAAACCTTATCTTAGGCCTTCCTCTTTTCCTGTTACCTGGCAGCTTCATCCTTAACATCTTTTTCCCAATATACTCTGCATCCCTCCTCAGCACATGTCCAAACCAACGTAATCTTGCCTCTCTGGCTTTGTCTCCGAACCTTCCAACCTGGGCTGACCCTCTAATATACTTATTCCTAATCCTGTCCACCCTCGTCACACCCAGTGCAAATCTTAACATCTTTAACTCTGCCACATCCAGCTCAAACTCCTGCCTTTTTGCCAGTGCCACTGTCTCCAACCCATATAACATAGCTGGTCTCACTACCCTCTTGTAGACCTTCCCTTTCACTCTTACAGGTACTCATCTGTCAGAAATCACTCCTGACACTCTTCCCCACCCACTCCATCCTGCCTGTACTCTCTTCTTCACCTCTCTTCCACACTCACCATTACTCTGAACTATTGACCCCAAGTATTTAAACTCATCCACCTTCGCCACCTCTACTCCTTGCATCCTCACCATTCCTCTATCCTTCCTCTCATTCACACAAATATATTCTGTCTTAGTCCTGCTGACCTTCATTCCTCTTCTCTCTAGAGCATATCTTCATTTCTCCAGGGTCTCCTCCACCTGTTCCCTACTCTTCCTACAGATCACAATGTCATCTGCAAACATCATAGTCCATGCAAAACCAGTTATTTTCTCAAATTTCTGTGTTTATAAGAACAATATTTAAAAGGTGTCCCTATATTTGGACCTTTGTCCCCCTATTATTTGTAGCTTTGTCCAGATTTCTTGCTCTAAGAGGTTGAGAGGTATGATCTAAAACATTGTTTTGAGCTTCCTAACATATCTCATTCTGATTTATATATGTGTAACTATTAAAGAAGAAATAAACACTGACCAACCATGAAAATAAGACACAACCCACGACAACAGTTTAAAGAACGACCAAAACCAAGCAGAGAATGTTGTCAGCAACCAGTAATGAATAATCCAATGTTCCAATATTCAAAAACACATTCCACATAGATCGCATAGTCTTTTATTGCATAATATTCCACAGAGTTTAATGCTTTCATTCACACTAGAACTTCATCAGAACTCAGTCAGTAAAAAACACAACACATTTAAATACCTTCCTATTCAACAGTTAACAAATCACATGTCCTTTTCAACCAATAAAACTTATTTAAAATTTATTTAAAATTCAATTGTTTCAATTTAAGCACAGACAAACTGTCATTTAACCCTGGGTGGTGAGTTGCATTTAAAATAATCTGCCACTTCAATTACACCAAATCTAAATGCTCATCAACCATGCTCCCTTGTGTATCCTTCACAACCTTTTCCACTACCATAAATTTAAAACTATGGGAAGAATTCATGTGAATGTGTCTATATAGAGCATTACTTGATTTACAATACTTAATATCAAAAGAATGCTCATACATACGATCATGCAACCTTCTCTTTGTTTTACCTATATAAAAACTTGAGCAAAGGTTGCACACAGCAATATAGACTATGTTCTTCGTCTCACAACTGAATCTCCCATTTATATAATATGTAGTGTTTCTCACGATAAAATGATCATTACACAATATACTAGAACACTGTGAACATGTTCCGCATCTCTTAGTACCATTCATTTGTACATTATTAACATTTTGAGAGTGCTTCCCTTCTAATGTTTGTTTGAAGGATACTCCCTTTCTAAAAACAAATGTTGGTTGAACACCCACTTTTTCTATCACCTTACTATACACATCCACATCACTAGCAATAATACACCAATTCTTTTCTATAACATTTCTGATGCTTATGCTATCCAAACTATAAGTAAAAATACAACTCGTATTACTATTTCTCTCTACTCTGTTACTGGCCATCGAGACCATATAATCAGTGCCCAATAATGGTAAAAATAACCCATTTTGCCTTTTTCTCACAACCTCATTCTTGATCTCAACCAGAAACTCTAGTCGATAACCCCTTCTTGTAAACATTTCAAGTACCTTATCACATTCACCAATAAATGTCTCCGTGTTAGAGACCATAAGTGCCATCCTCACCAGCTGTCCCTTCACCACTGCCTTCTTTTGATGTTGTGGATGCCAGCTGGTGAAGTGCAAATAGGTATTAGAAAAGGTAGGTTTTCTGTAAACAGTTGATACAAACCTACCCTCAATTTTATCCTTGGTAAGTTCAATATCCAAATAATGGATTCTTTCATTATCCAGATGGGTGGAGAAAGACAAAAAAATCAACACTGTTGTCTAAATAAACAAAAACCTCTTCCAGTCTTTCAACAGTATCATTCCAATAGAGAAAGATATCTTCCAAATATCTAATATAAATCGCCCATGATTTTACATATGGGCTATTCGGGACGAATCTGTCCTCCCACTCGACCATCACATAGTTGGCAAACATGGGGGGCACAAGCCACCCCCATTGCCACTCCTGTTATTTGCCTATAGAATTGGCCTTCAAAATGTATATAATTATGTTTGAGGACAAGTTCCATCAAACAAACCATTGCACTAATCCTCCAATTGCTGGTGTTAAAACATTTTGTCAATTGTGACTCAAAATATTCCAAACCCTCCTTGTGGGGGATAACCGAAAAAAATTTCTATTTTAAATTTTAATTTTAAATTAAATTTTTGAATATTATGCAATAAAAGACTATTTGATCTATGTGGAATGTGTTTTTGAATATTGGAACATTGGATTATTCGTTACTGGTTGCTGACAACATTCTCTGCTTGGTTTTGGTCATTCCTTAAACTGTTGTCGTGGGTTGTGTCTTATTTTCATGTGTAACTATTACCCATTACAGTTTTGTTGACAGTGAAGGACAAGACAACTGTAACTGCATATGTGCAATGTAGTATTACTAGTTTGCATCAGTCCTATGAAATTCAGATACCACATGTGAGTAAAAGTGATGATTCTTTATTGCAAATGACATCAACAAAATATGAATAGATCACTTTACATTCAGCATTGCAACTCAGCTTCTAGAATCTTGAAAAAGTGGACTAGGACTGACCAAAACTAGTTGATGTGTTTATATGTGTATACAGTATATACAGACTTAGGAACAAGGCATGGGAAAAGAAACCCTGCCTTAAAGGAGACACCCTTTATTCTTTTATTACATATTACTACAATCGTCCTATACTACAATACCGTATACATTTGCAGTGCTCAAACAAACAATAAGCAGTGCAGTCTTTAATGAACATAAAAGGAAGGTCTTTTGACCTAGTGTACTTGGCTTGACCTGTCACACCAATTAAAAACTCATGATTTTTTTATGGGGGTAGAGCTCTCCAAACCCTTAAGTAGAAGACTGTACCCCAGAACTGCCTATATTTACATAATCAATCTGTGGTCATTGCAAGTTGGGTTAAAAAGAAACATTTCCCTTACTGCAATCCCCCCCCCAAAAAAAAAACCTGTTTCATGACATAGCAGACTTAGAAATGTAAAAAGGAATGCCCATGTGTTGAACATGCCAAATAGTGCAAATATCCAAAGAAACCCTAAACTGTAGCAGTTCACAGTCTCAAAAACAGTGCTGCCACTTATGACAAAATGTCGTTTATGACCAACACTGTGGTCTTATGCACGTAATCTCCTTTTGAATTACACGCCTATGTACAAATTGAATTTCTTCCCTGTTTCCATCACGGTTTTGCTTCCAATGCACTACTCAGGGACATGAAAAAAAAAGAAAGATTATGTGCCTCCTCCCTCGGTTTAATGACATTGTCCGTAGTCCTAGGTGTGTCTGCAATGACAGATGGAACACCACTCTTCTCTGGAATCTGCCTGCAGTTCTTTTCCAGTTTCTAATCAATTTTGCCTTCTTAAAAATTTCCCATTAGTGAGTTGAGCAGTATTAGATACAGGACCAGTTGCATCCAATATTGTTCGAGGCATCATTTTTTCTTCCTTGGCCCAACATGTCTTAGATTTTTCCAAATCCCTTTTCTCAAAATCATGTGTATTTACTGTTATCATGGTAATTCTTTTGTATTTTGAATTAAGTAAATTTGTGAAACCAGTATGAAAAAAACATAGTGTAGATTGTAGTTTTCTTTAACATCTCAGCAGGTAGGTGAGTGTGGTGTAGTTCAGTAATTAAATGAAGCTATAGTTACTCTAGTTTCAATGATCCCATCATTAACTTTTCTAATTTTAAGGAGCCCATCAGTCACTTTTTATCTGTTTGCATTTTTATTTATTTTGCTTGTTAGCCTGAATGATGGGCTGATCTAAGTGGCTTTTTCTTCAGCCATGACTAGTCAGAATAGCACAGATATCTAATGGCAGTTGCAAAGTGATTATCATGAAGCAAAGACATTAAGTGTGTAAGAAACAAATGAGTAAATATCGAATAGTAGGAAGTTGCAAAGTAAAAAGGAAAAATATCAAGGCAGTAAAATATAAGAGGTGAGATCATATCCAACATATCTTTGCTCAGATGGAATACATTAGTCTTATTGTTACTGTGAGAGAACTGACTGCCACTGGTAGACAGCAAAGGTAGGATTAAGTATCCAAGGAAGGCAGTATTAAGGGGGAAAATACTACAAGATGTAGTTATAAACATTCTATTTTCATATTTTCTTCAAAGTAATATGAGTATGTCCATTCTTCATCTCAAATTCTACAGAATTTCTCATTTATAAATGATGCTGCATCATATCACAGTATGACAGCATGACAATTCCTGGTATTCCTTCAGCATTGATGTGTATTCTTAAACTAATTTTAAATAGCTGTACCCAAAGTCAGTGTTGCTGTAGAGACATCTATTTACTTGGAATTAGTATCCATAATAATTAGAACCATTTTTTTAAAGAAACAGACCTGTATTATCAATATGGAGAATTTGAAATATTTTCTGTGCATTTTCCTGCAATGGATTTATCAAGCTTGCATTTTGATTAGAACCCTAGGTCTGTAAAATATAATTGCAGTATTTTACACTGAATTCATCTTTGCTGCATATAAAATATGTGAATTGAGGTTTTCTTCTGCATGGAAAGCCAATTATAATGCACTTCTACACAGTGGAAATCATTCTTTCTTTCACTGCATCTTTACCCATCTGGCTGTCTCTGCAACAGTATTCAGATGATCCAAAATCACCTTTTTCTGCAAGACCTGAATTATTAGAGATAATACTAATGTGTTACGCAATCTGCATTACAATTACCTCATCCTGGAATGTAAATTATTTTATTTATATGCTGTTTTCAGTACAGATCATCTCAGAATTCTCAAAAACATTTCTAGTATAGCTTTCACCTCATTAAACAAATGCTTAGCATGTGATCTGTTTTCATTTTGTAGAAGTACAGTTATGAAACTATCTTACTCAAAAAAAAATACTGTACGGGCTTCCTTGTCCAACTGTGGGTATTTGGCTTTAGTCACAAAATCCATAGGTATATTTAATCCATGTTGTACATCATTGTTGTGTGGGGTGCATGGAGGCTTGTAACACTAGGTAAAATACTGTTTTGTATTTTTTTTTAATTTAATGTGTTTGGGACATTTGTGGTCAGTCTGTTATATGCCGATGTAGTGGGTCAATGATATAATGAAAGATAAATACACACCCACAGATACATACATTATCTATGTACATACTACTAATTAAATATACCAACTCTGAGACAGCGATCTCCATTTAAACTATTCGAAGTTTCAAAACTTCAGTCTTATGGTCTCGACCATACGAAATTCAAAGTTTTGAAACTACAAGCTTCAAAGTAGACCCATATATATATATATATATATATATATATATATATATGGATCCCTATCAGTTTACCGAATTACCATATGAGCGAAACCGAAAAGAACGAGATTACAACAACAAAACTTTAGAAAGACGGACGTTCACAAAATCAAAATGTATAAGACCTATACAAGTACATTCTATCTAATAATCTTATACATGTATAAATACCCAGGAGAATTAGACATCTTTCCCTTTTAACTAACCTCAGGTTTACGGCAACTACTATGGCATACATGGAGCACTTTTTGCCTGACAATCATTTAAGTGAAATAATAAAAGTGCTATTCTGTTTAGCTTCAATACAATCTTTTTTTTAACTTTTTGCAGGGTGGTAAGCCCCCCTGTATGACCACACCCCCTGCAAATTATATATAGCAACTCCGAGATTGCACTACTATGGGGAAAAGGGTGAATTTCTCGATCTCACTGTACCGTGATCTCCATACAAATGCTTCCTGGTGGTGTATAACATTCACAGCTTTTTTTTTTTTTTTGGTGGTATGAATTTATATTTTATGAATGTTTGTCCTTCTAAAGTTTAGTTGTTATCGTCACACTCTTTCCACTTTGGAAAATGATAGGGACCCAAGTCACCCAAATGAATATATATATATATATATATATATATATATATATATATGTAGATAGACATAGGTATGCATATATATATATATATATATATATATATATATATATATATATATATCACCTTACACTAGCAGACATTAGATCAATCAGCAATCATCAGCAAGTACTTATCTGGCTTTCCCGAAAACTGCAGAAATGTAGGTTTCCATGTCCCACCACATCCTTGTTTATCTCTCTCTCTCTCTCTCTATATATATATATATATATATATATATATATATATATATATATATATATATATATATAGGGAGAGGGAGCTCAGTACTTTGGCCCATAAAGCAGATGGTTGACAGTTTGTCAAGATCACATTATCCCTGGGGTTGGGGAATATGCTCTTTCCACAGGACTGTATGAGCTCAGAGTTAAAATATATAATCAGCAGAGGCCATAGGGGCACAACCCCCTCACATGGGGGGGGGTGCTGGGAGGCTTGTCCCCTGCACAAAACACTGTTTTGCAGTTTCATGTTCTTAGGTTAGTTCTCTTTACTAGTTGCCTTAGTAATGGGTGCTAATCCTAACCCTAATGCTGCCACTTCCCTCCAACCATAACCGTACACCTTACGGTTATTAAAACCTTCCAGTAACACTGACACTACACAAGACAGACTCAGATACACAAACATTCACAAACACACACAAACAACACTGCATCTATACCCTAACCCAACCTAACCTAACCCTTACATTAAAATGTGCAAACTCTCAGACAAACACATAACACCCATCCTTTACTCACCCCACCCTAACCTTAACTCACATACACACACACACACACACACACACACACACACACACACACACACACACACACACACACACACACACACACACACACGTATGCTGTCACCCTCTCAACTCCACTTACCTGTATCAACTTTTGGTAACATCAACATATCCACCATTCGACCATCCACACTGTGGACATTAAATCATATCCCTGCATTTGTTGAACAAATGTATGTTTGGTCAAACACAGGGGAACCATGTATATATGGGTCTACTTCTAATTACAGAAATACCACTTACTTGAATCTCACTAGATCGAGACAACAACACTGAACAGTCACTTAAATGAATGTTCACATCACCAGAATTTTAAACAGGGAACTAGGGCAGTTGGCCAACAATGGGAATTTTGCCTTTTTTCCCAGTATATTGTGATCTCTGAGTTGGTATATATAGGTAGGTGGTGTGGGGGGCTATTGGAGACTGTGGGGGGCTAAGCCCCCCAACTGAGAGGGTTTGAGATACTTTGGTGTGCTTGTTTTTGAATGTTGGACAACTGTCTCCATTTCTAGGTTAAAATTCCGGAGATGTGAACATTCACTTAAGTGAACGTTCGGTGTTGTCATCTTGAAAGCACTTTTAGGACTTGGTCTTGTGTGATAGCTGGAGGTGAGGATGTTTCTAGCATATCTTGAAGGACAGATAGTGGGGAGAAGGAGGAAAATTAGAGCTGAAGTTATTGGCCAGTAGGTTGGATATATCATCTTCAGTCTCATTGGAGGTAACATCACTCACAATCTGCTCAGTGAATTGCTGCATTGTGTTTTTAAGATTATGAACATAACTAAAAAAACAGCCCTGTGACTGCATGTGGTTTGGGTAGTCACTTTAGCCTCAAACTTGGCTTTGGTGGATTTTATTAAGGCTGTATCATTCTGGGAATTACTGTTCTTACTTTTAGTCAAAATTCATCTGCTTGTTGATTTTATGGTTGCCACGTGAGTTTGTTTCTGGACTTTGCCCTTCACATGCAGGTATACTGTGGTGGTATACACTTCAGCATATTCAGTGCAGTGTGTTGGAGATTTGAAGCTTGCTAATAAATCACTTAGAAGACCATTTATATTACAGAAATTTCTAAAGGTACCTTCAGTGGAAGGGATCTCTGGTTTCAGTTTTATTTTGAAAGATTTGGATTTATGGTCAGATCTTACATGTGATGAAGATATGCAAAAGATTGTGCAAGCTGCCCTCATATTAGTAAGGACAAAATCCAAAATGCAGATTCTCCTGGTAGGTACTCTCATAGGATCATAGGTAGGTAACTAGGCTATCGGCCCAAGGGCCTAAGTAAGCCTAGCCAACAAAGTTCCCTGGATTATGCCACCCAAGAAAGTTAATTTCCTGTGCCCCTGTTTAGCAGAGCCACAGAAGTGATCCCCTCAGTGTATTTCCTATTTCCCATACACTCATCAAGATTTTTCTTGAAGAGTGCTAATGAGGAACTTTGCTTGACACAGATGGATAGCTTGTTCCAGAGTATAGGAAGTCTCTGGGACAGGAATCTATCCTTCCAGCATGTCCTGTTTACTGTGGTGACAAGGTTTAGGTCCCTAGAGCGTGTAGCTTGGAGGGTTGGGATTTCTTTAGGTGTAACATGCCCAACAACTCTGGGTTTAACATAGCTTTATATGTTAGGCAGAGATCTCCTCAGAGCAGGCGATATGCTACAGAGTAAAGCTGGAGTTTTTTGAGACGGTCAGTGTAGGGCATCTGTTTGAGGCCAGTAATCCTCTTTGTGAGGTATCTCTGTGACCTTTCCAGCTGCTGCAGATGTCTTGTGAGGTACATTCCAAAAGGGGCGTTGTACTCTATAATGGGTCTAATGAGTGCAGAGTAGAGGGGAACAATGACCTCTTTTTTCCTGGATGAGAACCCTTTTGCGAAGAGGTGTGCCACATAGAAGGATTTCCTGACTACTGTGGCGATGTGACCATCAAAGGAGAGACTATTGTCCAGCTGGGTCCCAAGGTCTCATCACATATTCGACATTAAGTAGACTGCCATTCATGTGCTAGTTCACGGGTACAAAGTTTTTACCAAAGGGGATAACAATGCACTTTTTAGCATTGAGCTTGAGGCCATGCCTCTGACACCAGACATCTGTCTCAGTGAGGCCCTTCTGTAGGATGCCCACATAATTTGGGGACTCGACATTGGCTCCTAGTTTGCAGTCATCTGCAAACCTTGTTAGCCAGAGGTCTTCTGTGTTAGCTTATACTTCAAAAAAGTAGATATCAAACAGGAGAGGTCCCAGGACTGAACCCTGTGGTACTCCACTTGTCACTGGTTTGAAGTCAGATTTGGAATCTGAAACTTTTACAGTTTGGGTTCTGTCAGTGAGCCAGTTGGCAACCCATCTTGTGACGTAGGGATTTATATCTAGTTTAGTGAGTTTAGCTATAATTCCAGAATGAGGGATGGTGTTGAATGCCTTGGCGAGGTCAAGATAGGCTGTGTGAACCACCTTACCCTCGTCTACAGCTTTGGTGACTGCCTCAAAGAAGTCAATCAGGTTCAAAAGGCATGATCTGCCTTTCACAAATCTGAACTGGGTGGGGTCCAGACTTTGGAGGTTACCAATGTCTTTGTTTATGAGTTCCATGATGATACGTTCTGTGGCCTTGCAGACCAGGCTCATCAGGCTAATAGGGCGAGAGTTCACAGGATCAGTGGTGGCTCCCCCTTTGTTGAGTGGGATAACTGTTGGTGTGCACCATTCAGTGGGCATAAAGCCGGATGTAAGACTATGATTGAACATGGTGCTTAGGTGGGGAGCCAGTTTGTTCTGAAGTTCATGTAAAACACAGCCTGGGATGTTGTCCAATCCCATGGATGCTGTGTTTTTGGTTTTAGAAAGTGCAGCTTTTACCTGCATAGATGTGATTACAGGGACTCTGCATTCTTCCTGTATAGATATGGGCCTTTTAGGGGGTGGGGGTGGGGGGGTAAAGTTAGCACTGAACCTATCTGCCAGGATGTTGACAATATCAGTTGGTTCTGTAATTTTCATGCCGTTATGCTGTAACTCAGAGCAGATTTGGCTGTTGCCATTGAGATTCTTGACATAGCTATAGAATACTTTGTGGTTGCCCTTAGAATCAGTGGTGATTTTGTTTCCATAACTAGCTTTGGAGGATTTTATAAGGGATGTCAGCTTCTTACTGAGGCTGACCAGGGAGCTCAACCACTCATGGGATTTTACTCTGTTTTGCAACAGTTTTCTTTCTTCTTTTGTAGAGTTTGTTTATGGCAGGGGACCACCAGATTGGCTTCCTTTTCTGGAGGATAGCGTCTAGATTCTTTTTGGGATAGCACGATCTATGCAGTCGTGTAAGTGATTATAAAGTGCATTTGTGTAGTATTCAGCAGTCGTAACTGTACTGTCCATCTGCATGGGTGTCATAAAGTTCACCACTTCTGTCTTAAGAAGCATGAAGGTGGCTTTGGAGAAATTTTTTACCATGGTTTCCTTAATGGTGGGTGGGGGCGGGATGTGGATATCTGCGGTGATTAGCTTATAGTCAGATCTGACCAATGAGGAGTTGATTTTAGGTGTGGAACATCAGTCACTCATGTTGGTAATGACTAGGTCTAGGATATTGTTGCCCCTGGTGGGAGTGTGGATAAGTTGATCCAGAGCATTGAAATTTATGAATTCCAGAAAGCGTTGAGTGAAGGAGTTGGTACATGAGTAGTTTTCCCAGTTAATGGTGGGGTAGTTGAACTCACCCATTATTAGGGTGTTTGGTTGAACCCTAATATTTTCCAGTATATCAAGAAAAGAGGAGTGGGAATCCTGGGGCATGGTGGGGGATCTGTAGCAAGCTGCAATTTGGATTGCAGTTTTGCCCAGAGTTAACTGCACTTGGATAACCTTGGATGCATTAGGTGTGGATATCCTTAATGAATATGGACACACCTCTGCCTTTGGTGTTGCGGTCCAGGTTAGATGGCCGAAAAGTGTGGTATGAGTTATAGCCTGGTAATGCAGGGGTGCTCTCTAGAGCCAGGTCTCAGTCACTGCACATATATTGATGTTCTCCATTTTAAGGAGTGCCTCGAGTGAGTGCATTTTGAGATTTAAACTTCTAGCATTGAGTAGCATTACCCTCAGTTTTTGCTTGCCTGTTCCTGTTATGGTGGTGAATTTGTTATTTGAACCTTGCCTAAAAAAGGCACTATAGGGTCGTCAAGAGCCTTAGCCAGTATCCAGAATCCCAGGGGCGACAGGTGCAGGCCATCTCTGGCAAAGCATCGTGGTCTGTCGACCATGTCGTCCCAGGCAGACAGATACTGGATCCCCTTACAATGACACCAGAAGCTTAGTTAATTGTTGAAGTCAATCATTTTGTCCTTGTACTGTGGTATCATTCTGGGCAATGGCAGGATGTTACTCAGGGCTAGGGTCATACCTGACTGGGCTACAAGATCGGAGAGCTTTTCCATGTCTCTTTTCATGTAGTCCAGGGAGGTATGTTTCAGGTCGTTCACACCAACATGGACAATGACAGAGTCATATTTGTACTTGTTTTGGAGTGACCTGAGTGTGTGGGTTATGTGGCGGATCCTGGCACCTGACAGGTAGCTGGCAGTAACCTTCTCCTTGTTTAGCCTGGTGAGGGGGACATCAGTGTGCCTGACTATAGAGTCACCTATGCCTAGTGTGTTGGGTACGTTGGTTTGCCTTATGGGCTGTGGTTTATTAGCAGAATGAGGCTGTGGGCTATTTGTCATTTGGGGTGTGTTAGAGGTTGGAGGTTGCTTACGTTTCTGCTTTGGAGGTCTCTGTTGCTTGAGCAGATTATTACTGAGAGCCTCTGTTAATGTTTTTGTGTTTCTATGTGTGGATTTTGGTGGTGTAGGTTTAGTGGGACTATGTGATGAGTGTGGTGTAGTGCAAGTGTTTACCTTCTCCTCTTGACTGTCAAGTTCTGTCTTGGCTGGAGAGAGCTTTACCTCCAGTTTGGCTAGATAAGTGCATCTCTCACAGGTTGTGGTGTTGGGTGGTGGGAGGAGAGGGTTTCTGTGTACCTGAGGCAATTGTTACATTGCCTCAAGATGCCCAGATTCATCAGATAGACAGGAGAGAACACTGGGAGCTGACCCTTGGACATGACTGAATAAAAAACTACTTTCCTCTTGGAAAGTGAGTATAAGAGCGTTTTTTTCTATATGCAAGTGAGGAAAGTAAGTACAAAAACTGTTTTCCTCTAGTTAACGAGGAAGGTTGAGTACTGTAGTAATTTGTAGCTTATTTAGTGCTAACAACAAGTTTTGAACAAGTGCTGAGCATGGATAAGCAAATTCAGTGCTAAAACTAAGAATCTGTACCTGGATCTTGTGGTAGAGAGGCTACCTAGTGCTTACTACTCCCACTGATAAGCTAGATGGCTTCCCTCCAACACAGAAAGGCTTGGTGGGGGGGGCTCAGAAGCTTACAAGCACTCCTGGATACAGCAAATCTGTATCCGGACTAGACTAGTTACAGGAAAGATGGGAAATGAGCGCAAATGTGGGCTTTTAAACCAGAAGGTTGAAAGAGATGGAAAAACTGTCCAAACAGCCAATAAACTACAATTTCTGGGCCAGAAACCACTCTTGTGGTAGATAGGCTATCTAGTGCTTAACACTTCAGCTGATAAGCTAAAAGTATTCCCTCCAATATAGAAAGGCTTGGGGGCTCAGAAGCTTACAAACAGTCCAGGATACAGCAAATCTGTGTCTGGACTAGATTAGTTACAGGAAAGATAGGAAACAAGTGCAAAAACAGGCTTTTAAACCAGAAAGTTGAAAGAGATGGAAAAACTACCAAACGGCCAATAAACTACAATTTCTGGGCCAGAAACCACTCTTGTGGTAGATGGCTACCTAGTGCTTACCACTTCCACTGATAAGCTAGAAGGCTTCCCTCCAACACAGAAAGGCTTGAGGGGCTCAGAAGCTTACAAACAGTCCTGGATACAGCAAATCTGTATCTGGACTAGACTAGTTACAGGAAAGGTGGGAAACAAGCACAAACAGGCTTTTAAACCAGAAAGTTGAAAGAGATGGAAAATTGCCCAAACGGACAATAAACTACAATTTCTGGGCCAGAAAATACTCTTGTGGTAGATAGGCTACCTAGTGCTTACCACTCCCACTGATAAACTAGAAGGCTTCCCTCCAACACAGAAAGGCTTTGGGGGCTCAGAAGCTTACAACCAGTCCTGGATACAGCAAATCTGTATCTGGAGTAGACTGTTTACAAGAAAGGTGGGAAACAAGTGCAAACACAGGCTTTTAAACCAGAAAGTTGAAAGAGATGGAAAACCTGCCCAAATGGCCAGTAAACTGTAATTTCTGGGCCAGAAACCACTCTTGAGGTAGATAGAATACCTAGTGCTTACCACTCCCATTAATAAGCTAGAAGGCTTCCCGCCAACACAGAAAGGCTTTGGGAGCTCAGAAGATTACAAACAGTTCTGGTTACAGCAAATCTGTATCTAGACTAGACTAGTTACAGGAAAAGCAGGAAACAAGCTTAGAATTTTTTTCAAGAGCATCTGTATTAATAAAGTCCAGGAATGCTGTACTTGTGCATTAGTGGTGGTGGTTAGGTTTCTCAGTCTGTAGCTGAATAGTTTATATCACCTAGGAAAGTGCTACTGGGTTTAATACTGAGTGAGTTCAGTTCTTGTAGATAGGCATTGTGGCCTTCTTGGTTCATAGAGGGAGTTCTGTAGTTAGTTAATAAATGAGACAGGACCTTTTTGATTGTTATTTGGACATGAAGAAGTTCTAGTGCTTCTTCATGTCCAGTTATAATCCCTCTACCTAAAGTCACTTTGTCTAGTTAGCTGAAGAGTTATAGGTCTATTTCTATCCTGAGCCTTATTACCAAAATATTTGAAAAACTTTTATACGAGCAACTACTTAACCACATTAACTGATATGGTGTGTTATGTGATGCACAGCCTGGCTTTCACAATGCTTTCAATATGTTTGCTGCCCTGGTAATGGCCACTGATACCAAGTATTGCAACCAGACATGACAAGGGCTTTTGAAACTGTCAACCATACTGTTCTTCTCAACTAATTCAAGACTCAGCTTTGGAGATAACAGTATTTGCTGCCTTCACAGCTGTCACAAAGACAGAACCTTCTAAGTCTTACCATCTTCTGTTGGTAAACGTAATATATGTGTACCACAATGGACTATGACAGGCCCTCTTCTCTTCTCTTTGTTAATTATCTCCCACTAGAATTACCAAATCTTAAATTAATAATGTATGCAAATAATATGCAACTCTGCAATCTAGCACTACCAAGTCTGATTTGCAAACCATGTTACAGGACAATTTCACTCAGATATGCCCCTGGTTCACTTCTAGCAAACTACTAATTAACTCTAAGAAAACCAATGTCATGGTGTTTGAATCAGGCAAGAAATGACCACCATCCCCACTACCTCTTAACATACCATAGATTTTGTAACTAGCAAAGTCCTTGCTCAATCAGTCAGTTCCTTTCACCCAGTACTTGCAGGGCCATTGCTAAAAATATTTTAATACTTAAACTGGAATATGTCCTTCCTTTTCTTGTTATGCATTCAGCCCACAATACTCACAGAATACAGACTGCTGAGAATAAAATTTGCAGATTGGTCCTGTTAGCAACCCCCCCCCCCTCGAGATGCATCACTATGATTTGCTAAAAATTCCAGTAGAGTCTTGGTGCCTCACAGGGCCAGTTTTCTTCTAAGTACTCTAATTTACAAGGTTCTTATACACAGTCATTGCCTCTTTTTAAGAGTGAAACTACCTTTGACTTATTACATCTGAGTTACGCCTCCAGGTGCATCTGCAGTTAACTCCTATTGATGCCTCTAGGGGTCAAATTTTGCTGGCTCATATTTGCATCAATAATTCCAAAACCATGCTATGTACAAGGTTTTAAAAGATTTCATCTTAAAGGTTACACAATGGCAAACTCAGCTGCATTAATATTTGACTTATGTCTAGTACAGGTAAATAGATATTAACTGTTGTTTTTATGATATTAATTTATATAGATATAATTTTCACATTTTTCTAAATATTTCAACAACCAAGTAACACAGACAGAATTCATTAGCCTTATATGAAAGCTCTCAGCCAGATGAATAAAATGCTTCTGACAGTATGTGTGTAACTTGAGTGATTGCTGAGGTATTGTAAGTTGTTTACAAAATATTACAAATGTAATAGTTACTGTTTTTACTGTGACTTATAAAATTTGGTTTAAGAACTGGAACCTAAAGAATACTACCACTATAAAAATAGCTTGTGCTGAAGAGTTTGCCATTTATACTTCTTTCATAATCCATATGGTTCCAGAGATATGAATGTTTGTTTGAAATGATCAGACACAGTTTGATTCTGTCAAAAGGCTTAGGCTCCGCCCACTGGAAGTTATAGTGCAAACTTTGTGAGCTCCACTGGAGTGAATGAGTTAAAAGACAACCCTTATGTACTCAAAAGTACACAGGACAACATTTTTGTACTCTAGTATGCCCTCCATATAAAATTTCTGTTGGTGAGAGAGCCTTCTCTAGACAGGAACCTGCTACCTGGAACCAGGGTTGCCACCTTTTAACAAGGGCAAAGTGGGACATGGGGGTGTGGTCAACATGATAGGGGTGTGGCCAACATGACACTGGCCACACCCCCACCACGACATCACCAGAGTTGTTAAAGGAGATGCAGTATTAGTTATGGATGCAACATTGTGACATTACAGCATACTGAAAACTCAAACCATTTAAATGAAGTGAACTATTACTGCACACACACTAATCGGTTGTAACAATAAACTTTAAAGGAATTAAAAACACACTACTCATTAAACAGACACTTGTTTATTTAAAAGTAAAATTCATAAACCATCCATTGCTATTCAGAAAGAAAACTTAAAAATCTACATACCACATACAAGCCAAGTATAAAATTAAGACTGTCAATTAAAGCTAAAGCAAAGAACACAACTACATACCCTAGTACAAATTAATGCTAAACAAAGAAAAACACAAAATTACGTACAATAAATCACTTTTTTAAAAGTGTATTTTGAATTGATTTTATGGCTTGAAGAAGGGCCCGATTTGAAATAATATTGAGTAAAAGTCACAACATTTCATCCGGTAATTTACACTCATCATGAGTTCAGCTTTTAACAAGTCCACACTACATCGGTTTCACATCTGTCCATTTACCTTTCACCAGTGAAAAACTCTTTCTGCAAATGCGTTTGAGGTGGTATAGATAAAACCCTAGCAATTACGGATAGAGTGTAGTCAGTTCAGGCCCTTCTTTGAAAAGCTTCAGCCACTTCTCTCCTGGGTCAAGCTTGTATTACATAACTGTTAGAGAGGGCCTAATTGCCAAGTAGTCCCTAAAGATAATCTTCATCTACATCCTGCAGACTCAGGGCAGTGGTCACATTCAGCAAATCACTGAAGGCAAAGGGCTCATTTAGAGATAATTTAGATAGTGTAAACAAGTAGTTGCTTTCAGTATAATCAAACCACTGCTCCAGGTATTTCACTGCTGTCTCCAAGAAAACAATAAAGTCTCTTTTCAGTTTGTTAGCAGAAGTGCTGTCTAATGTGCTCATAAGTGCCCTAAGTTTCCCTCCAAAGCACCTTCAGCTCTTGCCTGCAGTTTTTGCTTGAGAGAGACCATTACACAATAAGTTTCCATGGCAGTAAGTGCTGATTTTTCTAATGTACTTATGTGTTCATTAAAATCGACAAGAACAGCACAGAGAAAGTGCAGATAGTACTGGGGCAGTGTAGGCAATTCATTCTCACCATGCTCGTTACCTGAAAAGTCTGACCATATCTGCGGGGTCTCCTCTTCTCCTGAGAGAGGAAATAGGACTGGAGCACTGTGAGATTTTTCACTACTCTTTCAATGGCTGGGAGTAGTGACAGCCACCTTGTTGGCACATGTCTTAACAGACTCTCAAATTCCATGCCACAAAACTCAAAGAAGTCTTTCAAGTCTCTGGTCCTTGTGGCAGAACCAGAAAAGTGGCTGAAAAGTCTCATTACAAATGCTTCCACATCGTATGGTAGTTTTGCTGCAGCTTTTTGGCTGCATTGTGAATAATATGGGCAAGACAGTTAGCTTTCTGGAGTGATGGGCACTTTTCTTTTAATCTGGTATACACACCAGATTTCTTCCCATAGTTCACACTGGCATTATCAGCCCCATAAGCTGAAATATGGTTCCAGGGCAAGGAATGCCTTTCCATAATGTTGGAAATTTGCTGTGAAATAGCCTGTGCAGATTAGTCAGGGTCTTCATAGAAGTCCAAAAGGCCATTCACCACCCCTTCTTCTTTAGAAAAATACCTCACAACAAGGGAAATAATTTTATGTTCCCCTTGTTGGAAGCATCTGATGAAATTGCAAATGAAGTACCTGGTTTTGAAGGTCATGCAGGAGGCATTCCAATGAGTGTGGCCCCAAAACATTTTCAACTATGGCTTCAGCCTTGGTTCTGCCACAAGATAGTTTCTTTGCAGTGTCTGAGTCACTGTACAACTGGCTGGCCAACTTTACTGCACAGTCCAAGCTGTTATATGAAATATTGTGCTTAACAGCATGGAAAACCTCAGAGGCTTCTGCTGCAATGATTCTAAGTTCTGGTCCCTCAAGGTTTGCATTCCTTGCCCACTTTGTCATCAGGTGAGTGGATTTAGCTTGAAGAATGGCAGTCTTATGTTGTTCAGTTGCCTCATGTCGTGCGACATCATTTCTTCCACCGTGGGTCACTAGAAATTCTCTCTTGCAGTACCTGCAGAATGCTTTGACATCAGTGCATCTCTCGATCCAGTCAAATTCTGTTTTCCAAACGTCCTGCCACTTGCACATTCTCTTTCTGCTGGTTGACTGTGATGAAGCTGCTGCTCTCTTCATGCTTGAATCTGTACTTACCTGATATGCAACATATTGACCAACACTGTTAGTAGGGTTCAGTAACATATTGCTGCACAGCACAAATGAACTGGCTTAATTGGCACACAACTGGCTCGAAAAACATTGGCATGCGAAAGAACTGGCTCGAAAAACATTGGCATGCGAAAGAACTGGCTCGAAAAACATTGGCACGAACTGTCTTGAAAAACATTGGCACATGAAAGAGCTGGCTTGAAAAACATTGGCATGTGAAAGAACTGGCTCGAAAAACATTGGCATGTGAAAGAACTGGCTCAAAAACATTGGCATGTGAAAGAACTGGCTCAAAAACATTGGCATGCGAAGAACTGGCTCAAAAACATTGGCATGCGAAAGAACTGGCTCGAAAAACATTGGCACGAACTGTCTTGAAAACATTGGCATGTGAAAGAACTGGCTCGAAAAACATTGGCATGTGAAAGAACTGGCTCGAAAAACATTGGCATGTGAAAAACTGGCTCGAAAAACAGTGGCATGCGAAAGAACTGGTTCAAAACATTGGCACACGAACTGTCTTGAAAAACATTGGCACATGAAAGAGCTGGCTCGAAAAACATTGGCATGTGAAAGAACTGGCTCGAAAAACATTGGCATGTGAAAAAACTGGCTCGAAAAACATTGGCATGCGAAAGAACTGTCTCGAAAAACATTGGCACATGAAAGAGCTGGCTCGAAAAACATTGGCATGTGAAAGAACTGGCTCGAAAAACATTGGCATGCGAAATAGAGGAATGGAGCAAAAAAGAGTTTACAAACAGTTTAAGGTCAAATAGTAAATGAGGTAATGTAGGGGCATTTGGCCATTGAAGACTAACATTAACACAGCTTGTAGAAAATGAAATGCATTATTTTTACCACTGAACATGCCCACCACACCCCACAAGACAAAAAAGTTAACCATATTCACTGAACCAAAAAACAGTAAAATGAATGACAATGCACAGTGGATACCATAGACCTAATTTAGCTTTTGACCACAGCAGTTAAGAAATGTATGGCACTAATTTGCATAGCACAATGATCTATTAATAAACATGCCCAACAGCAGCACTGGTCATAATCTGATTATAATGAAAACAGTAAATAAGTATGTTGAAGACATCACTAAAACACAAAATAAAAACTTTGCTACTTAGACGCAAACTACCCTGTAACATGGTTTAGCACAATCTGAAATACATTGCATTAACTTCAGAGCATCCATCCACAAAAAAATAAAAATAAATGGGAAAAAAGTCCAAACATTTTAACTTTTAAAAATACTTCTTGCAAGAGAAGTAACAAACTACAGTGTACAGCAGACTCCATGGGCTCCTTTTACCTCAAAACATAGCAATTAATCCAGCACAGCAATGCAATAAACAGGCCCAAGTAAAAGTAACACACCCATATTCACATTACAAGCAAAACAGTACATTTTAACCTTATTAAAATGCATAATAAATTAAATGCACACATTTACAAGTATAAATGAAAACAATCTTGAAACAGCTTTGGCAAATTGGCAACGTGTACCTACTAGAATAATAAATGAATTACATTAACTGTTAACATTCCCCCTCAAAAGGTAGACTTGTACCACAGACATGGACTTGCAGGAACAGGAAAAGTTACCTAAACAGTATATCGTAACTTCCTGAAAACAGCATTATAGTGCATATTTCCATACAAAAAAATACAAACTATGCTCAAACAATTCCTATATGCATACAGACAATACCCAGAAAAAGCTACGACAATAGAAATGCATCACACTAAGTTTATATTTCACTGCCCCCCAACAGAAACAAACAACTTCTATACACAGTTCAGCCTTTTAAAAGTAATGCTTCCAAATCATACCCCCCAAGCATAATAACAATTACATATACATTCAGGTTTTATCTCTTTAAAAACTACTACACAAAAATATTAAACTAACTACTACAGATTTAAATATTGCGTACTGCACCCACCATCTGCCTTTAAACATTAAAAGAGTTAAACCACAATATATTCCCATTTTAAACTAGTACAAACGTCTCAAAATAACCACTGCACAGATTTAAATACTACATACTACATCCCCATCTACCCCTAAACATTAAAAACTTAAATAAAGCACACTATTCCCATTTTAAATAACTAAAGCCACAAAATGCAATTATCTACTTACCACTCAGTTATTGCTGGGCTGGCTGGCTCCCTTGCTGGCTGGGCTGGCTGGCTCCCTTGCTGGCTGGGCTGGCTGGCTCCCTTGCTGGCTCCCTTGCTGGCTGGGCTGACTCCCTTGCTGGCTGGATGGGCTGACTCCCTTGCTGGCTGGCTGGGCTGACTCCCTTGCTGGCTGGCTGGGCTGACTCCCTTGCTGGCTGGCTGGGCTGACTCCCTTGCTGGCTGGGCTGACTCCCTTCCTTGCTGGCTGGCTGGCTGGGCTGGCTTCCTTGCTGGCTGGCTGGCTGGGCTGGCTTCCTTGCTGGCTGGCTGGCTTCCTTGCTGGCTGGCTGGCTGGGCTGGCTCCCTTGCTGGCTGGCTGGCTGGGCTGGCTCGGCTTCAATGCTGGCTTCAAGTTTAATGCTGGCGAAAAATTCAGATCTTTTGTCCGGGCTGCTATAGAGCTTAGTGCTCTACAGCTGCGACCTTTATGGGGCTCTTCACAAGAAGTTCCCGCCCCCTACAAATAGCTGCAGCCAATTACTGTGCTGCATTACCACCCGGACCTAGCAGAGAATCCCTCTAACTGCAGGTCCGGGTGGTGACGTAGCCGCATTGCCGTGGAAAAACCGGAAGTATTTTCGGCTTTTCCGCGGCAATTTTAAAATGTAAGCGCAAAGGGGAAAAAACGGGACTTTTAAAGTCCCACGCTTGGTGAGCGCGGGAAGCGGGATGAGAGCACTCAAACCGTGAGTGTCCCGCTGACAACGGGACGGGTGGCAACCATGCCTGGAACTACCTGCCTACAGATATCAAAAATCTAGAAACCATTAAAAGCTTGAAATATGTACTTAAAGAGCATCTCTTTACTGAATCTACCTGCAGCTGCTACCATGACAATGGTTAGTAAACTTACCATACTATATCATGAATAATAGAACTCATGTAAGACACCTTCTCAGCCTCTTATTGTGTCATCCTATGCTCATATTTCACATCTATAAAGGAGTTTGTGTATTATATGTGTGACTGCACTGTATTTTAAAAATTTCTTAGCTTGCATTTTGTATTTATTTTTCCTTTTCTCTCAATGTGCTCTGACTGGATGTTTTACCCCATCTGCATTGAACCTTAGCATTATGATCTTAATGCCAAAAGACACAACAACAACTCACTCTCTATATAATTTTAATTAGAAAGACAATAATGAATTGTCTGCTCTTTGAGTTAGGGTCATGGCTAAAAAAGGTAAAGAGACCACTCCATTTACCCTGTGAACAAATAGTAAATAAATAAAATAAATAGTGCAACATGTTGCTTTGCCAGCCTTGATATGAGTCTCTTCTGGATAAAGACTGAGACTCTTCCACCAGTATCCAGAATGTACTCTGCCATTTTAAACCATGTCTCAGTCTCTACATAGATATCGATGTCTGCCAGGGTGAGAAGAGCTTGCAGGGAGTGGAGTTTCTTGGTTAGGCTCTTAGCATTGAACAATAACACCTTTGTATTTTCCTTTGCTTGTTTCATTATGTTTGCATATTTCAATTTAACTTACTTTGATAATTTTCAGAGAACAGCCAGAATTTCACAGAATGAGCACTTTCAATAGCCTGTTGTTTGTAACTGTTCAAGTCTACGGATACAGAAAATATACTTGCTTTTACATAAAAAGAGAATCTGGATGGATTGAATGATCTTTTCCATATATGTTGACCCTGTGGGAATGTGATGGTCATTTAGGTGTAGATCATAATTATACATTACATAGTCACTAGAGTATTAATAACCAAAGCATTTTATTATTTAAGATTTTTAAAGACTGAGTTGACATTTTGAACCCCGTTCCAAAGAATGGAGTGACATTGCATGTAGCACTGAAATTTGTGGACAGACTCCACCAAACTATACAATGTAGAGGGTATTCAAATAGTGCGATTAACAAGTTGGCAAATGCAGTCCACTCAGGACAGATACTTATGGTCGAGTTGTTATTTTAACAGAGCAAGAAACATAAAAGATGTTTAGGTTTGGAGGCAAGTAACAAAACTGATGTAAAAATAAACACATGGGGCCAAATTCCAAAAGAGCTGCTTGCAGTGTAAATTTGTCCTGATTCTGAAAAGACTTGCTCTCAGTGTAAGTGACTTACTTTGGTGTAAGACCTATCTATAAACAGGCTTACATTGGGTGCCAGATTCCAAAAGACCTGTTCCCAGTGTAAATGGTCACTTATACTGAGAGCAAGTCTTTTGGAATTGGGCCCCTAGTGTTCATAATCTAGTCAAGTAGAGATGACAATTTTAATTTTAATTGTATTGAATGTAGCAGAGAGCATATATATTAAAATTGATAACAGGAAGTAAAATAGAGTGGAACAATTAAAAAAAAAACACACATTGATAGAAAACAAGTAAAACTGTGAGCACAGCAATATGTGGATAAACATGTAATTAAAAAATGTGGGAAGACTACACTTTGCAGATGCCACCAAATAGCTTAGGACTTTGAAAGAGAAAATGATGTGGTGTAGTAAGCCACATCACAAGCATTATAATAATCAGTGATCTTAATATATGTAGGGAGTAGGACATGTGTGGACACACTCCACGGAATGGGAGAAATAGGAATCAAGAGGGGTGAGGCACAGAGGGATGAAGGGAAAGGATAGTCAGATGGATGATCTGAGGGCATGGGTGTTTTTATTTTCAGGGCTATGTTTCCATTTTTTTTTTTTGTTTCAGAGAGAGAGAGAGACAAAGAGAGAGAAGAGATACATGAGAGAGTGGTGAATGGGACAAGATAACAGGGTGACAGGAACATAAAACAGAGAAGACATAGGACAGGAAAAGGTGGGAAGTGCAACATACACATGTAAGCAGCACAGATAACACAGGAATGAGTAGAGGAAGTAAACAGGCCATGCGAAGAAAGGATAGAGGAACATTTCAAAGCACCAGCATTTAAAAAATGCTATTGAATGCACCAATGAAAACAACATAACAGCTGCAATGTTATGAAGAATGGAACTATCCATAGCAAAAGCTGGCATGATATGTAAAGGCCTTGTTTTTATGAAGGACATCCATGCACAACAGATCCCATGCTGAACTACAGACATGTCACTTGCATGCAGCAAAGGCAGACCCTAAATAACTGATGTCTTGATATGTAAAGGCCTTGTTTTTTTATGAAAGACATCCATACACAGCAGAAAGCATGCTGAACTACAGACTTGTCACTTGCATGCAGCTATGGCTGTATGCAATGTGGCAGGCACCTGGGAATGTGTCAATGGCATATCACTGGTACACTATCTGCCAGCATAAGCACCACTGGCAGTGCACATACAAAGTACATTATTGTGCATTAGTAGTGACACTAAGATGGTACAGCAAATGTGAACATGCACATGTTCAGAAACATGTCTGCAAATTGTATATAAATGTACCAAAGCACAATGTGTCCTAGCCTACACTAGGCAAGCAAGCTGTAGTTCACTCTGGATGAAGTGCATACCGCTGAAGGTATCTTCATTGGAGACCATAGTTTTGAAACAAGGGATGAATGTATATCATCACTGTGTGGACTGTCGCAGTAGTGGGGAAATGAAGGTTGAGGCATCTTGTAGAATCACTGCTGGATATGCAATGTAGGAGATGATGTCATGTGGTATAGATTGTCATATCAGTGCCCAGCAGCACACACAGGAAACAGACAGTACTCATCATCAGTAGGTCACCACAGGCAGTGTCCAGTGTGAAGAGAAGTATGAGGTGAGGGTGTGGACAAATGCAGGATGTTTTAGAAATAAACACAAACTGAACAAAACCATCTCCTTATGGAAGGTGTATGGTGACAAACTCTGTGTGAAGTAATGAAACTTAAGGGACTATCAAATGATATGCATACATACCTACATAGCCACATAATTATATGTCCATGCATAAAATAGCATGGCTAATGATGCCATGAAGGTGTTTTATCAAATGAACACAGTATAGAGCAGTATATTTTGGTAGTATACCAAGTGGTGTCAGACCAGCAGGTAGTTTTAATGGTTCTCAGGTCTAAACATGCATTATGACCCAAGTAAGCAAGAGTCACACATCATACTCACCTTGATACACATGTATACATGTTGAAACATGTAGCAAAATAGGCATAGTCAGTAGTGTGTGTGTGTGTGTGTGTGTGTGTTTACAGAAAATGTCTATATGTTTGTAAAGCACTTACCTGGCAAGGACATAACTGTTTATGTGTCAGGGTTGCCACACTGCATGAAGCTTCATAATGCGTGGCTGTGTAATAAAGGACAATGTACACATGTGCTACAAAGGATTGAGTCACATGCATGACAGATAGATAAAATCAGGTTCCCTGCTAGAAAGTATCATTGAGAAATGCTACATTGCATCATCCACACCATTTAAAGTGCCATCCACAAATAACATGATTAAAATAGTACATAAGATGACATAACATAAATAAAAAACAAAGTTTTGTATATTACATCTAACATGACCTGTGAGCTTTCATGACAGGTTTAACAGAAACATATCCAATTAGACAAGAGCCCCTGTCTGATCTCATCTTAATGATCCAACATAACTCAGACCTCTCAGTAACATTGTATAAGTCACCCATGTGTGGATTACTAGAGACTCTGTCAATAACCAGAAATTTAAATAGATGCTGGATCCTTTTTTCCTCAACATGTTTAAATAAAGCATTACATTTGTTTTGCATTCGAATCTGATACAAAAGCTCCCTTATTGGTTCTTTCAGACTCCTATTCATCTTACCAATGTAGAACAAGGCACAGATTGTACAACAAGCTAGACAGATGAGATCTCTGTTGTCATAATTGGCTCTAATGTTAAAGCAAAACCTAGTACCATTATCAGGATGTACAAAACAGTTCATGCTATCTGTATAACACAAAAACTACACTTTCCACAAGGGTAGGTACCTGATGGCTTGCTGGTATACACAGATCTCTTAAAATTATCTAGATAACACAGGAGTCTCTTGAGAGATCTCTAATTTTTATAATTAAAATGTGGTACATCTTCCACCATCTCTCTAATATTAGCATCAGTGACTACAACAGGCTAATGTTTCCTTACAATGTTAGTGATAATGTTAATATTACTACTATAATGCAGAGAAAAGGAGACATCCCTTCTCCTACAGTCTCTATTATTATTATTATTTATTTTACATTTGTTGACCAGGAGAGTCCAACTGGATATATGTCCTTTTTCAGCAGAGGCCCGGGAGAAAAGCTCCAAGACATTACCAAAAACTTACAAAGTGATTACATGCTAACAATATACACATTATTGATAGTTATACATAGCTACAAAACCTTTTGTGAAACAAAATCAAATACAAAAAAACAGTTTAGGTGTTTTATATATATATATATATATATATATATATATATATATATATATATATATATATATATTGGTTCCATAGGAAGTGTGTTTCTTCAGTAGATTAATAGAGAGAAAAAGCAAAGCAACAGTGAGAGGTATAATAGCCAACAGAGGTGGTCATGGAAGAAGTGAATACTGCCAGTCAGGATTAGTGCAAGGGCATAACCACTGTGAATTTATGAGGATTCTTAGTTGCTTTTTAAACAGTGGAGTGGATGAAAGGGATATTAGTTTGGTTGGAAGCTTGTTCCAAATGTTACCAACAGAGTTAGTGAACAGGTAATCCCCAGACTTGTTGGGTTTTAAGGTAGATACTAGTCCCCTACTGGCAGATCATAGGGTTATTAGGTTTTTGTACAGGCTAATAAGCTTACAGAGTATGGAAGTATTTGTGGGATGATGCAGAATTTTATGAATAATTGTAAGTTGCCGTATAAGAAGCTGACTTTGCAATTCCAGCCATCCTAATAGTTTGAGATTCTGGCAGTGATGGATTCTAAATGGGGATCCAGTGGCAAATCTGGCTATGTTATTATAAGATGTTGCCAATTTACTGATATTGCTTTTGGAGAGGTTTGTTTAAATTGGGGAGGCATAGAGAAGGGTGGAGAGTAGGTGAGTTTGGGCGATAGAAGACCTAGTTGAAGCTGTGAGAAAGGGTTTAAGTCTATAAAGGGAACAAAGTTTTTTATTAACTGATTTAATAGGTTAATATGTGTGTCAAAGTTAAGATTATCAATTGTTACACCTAGAAGTTTGGTGGTTATGTCAGGAGCTATTTTAGTACCATTGTTGGATGTGACTGTAAAGTTAATAGTGGGGGACTTTAGGGTGGGAGTGAACAATAATAGTTTTGTTTTTTGGGGTTGAGGAGACAGCATTGATGGAACCATTTTTTCGACTAAGTTAAATACTGTTTGGGTCTTGATTTGAAGCTCTGCAGGTGAGGAGGCGCTACATATTAATGTCGAGTCGTCGGCGAATTGTATGCAGGTGGCCTGTGGAATGGATGTTTTCAGATCATTAATGAAAATGGTAAATAGGAAAGGTCCCAGAATGGAGCCTTGTGGGACACCAAGAGAGATAGAGAGCTGAGTGGATAGTTTATTGTCCCAAAGGACTGCTTGCTGTCTGTTTCCTAAGTAGGATTTAAACCACTTGACTGCTTGGGTGTCAAAAGAGAAAGATGTAAGTGTATCCGACAATAGTTGATGATTCACCATGTCAAATGCCTTTGAGAGGTCAATAAAGAGGGCTGTGGACATTAAGTTGTTGTTACGGTTTTTATTAATGCAGTCTGAAAAGGATAGGAGTGCTGTTGTTGTACTATGGAATGGCCTAAAGCCATGCTGGCAGTCCACTAGTAGGTGGTTTTGGAAAAGATAATCAAGTATTTGATGATGAATACATCTCTCCATAATTTTTGCTAGTGGGGAAAGTAGGACTATGGGGCGGAAGTTAGAGAGTTCATTTGAGTTACCTCCCTTATGGAGGGGTATAATGTGTGAGACTTTCCATAGATATGGGATGGAACATTCTGTAATGGTTCTGTTTATTAATATAGCAATTGGGTAGGCAAGTACTCCAGCTGCCATTTGCAGGTATTCAGTGATAGGAGGTCAGCTGATGGAGTACATGGTTTAAGTTTGAGGAGCAGGGTGTGTATGAAGGATGTTGGGACAGGCTGGAGGTGGAGTGTGTGGGGTAAATTTGTTGGAAGGGGTGACTCAGTAGTGGTAACAGGGGGTAAGATATTAGCTAAAGATTGGACTGTTTCAGAGAAAATTTTGTTAAAAATATCAGCAATCTGGCTGGGAGAGTTTTGAGTCAAATTAGAGGCGGTAGGTGTTTTGGTGTGTCCAGGGTGGACAATTTATTTATTGCTGACCAGAAATGTTGTGGGTTTTGATGTTGGGTCTGTTGGAATTTGAGGTAATACTTTCTTTTATCAAGAAATATTGATATTTTTTGTAGCATTTCTAAGCTGTCTAAAATTTAGGTGATCAGTTGAGTGTTTCGTTTTTCTCCA
The DNA here is from genome assembly GCF_019279795.1 of Protopterus annectens. Taxonomy (NCBI): domain Eukaryota; kingdom Metazoa; phylum Chordata; order Ceratodontiformes; family Protopteridae; genus Protopterus; species Protopterus annectens. The sequence goes on from NC_056739.1 coordinate 1,073,856,709, forward strand.
TTTGGACCAAGTTTGATTTCTCAGTCTCGTTTTTTGTCTAGTCTCCTTTGTGAGCCAAGGAGCAGGTTTGTTCCTAATTCTAACAGTGCGAGAGGGAGCATGGTGTTCCAGAATTTGTAAGAATTTATTGTTAAAATATGAGACTGTTTCATCAAGAGGTAGGGAATTTAGAGGTGACCAATTGCAAGCTTTAAGCTCAGCTTGAAAGTTAACTAGGTTTAGATTTTTCTTGTTTTGTGTAGTTCTAAAGTTAATTTGGTTGGGAATTCAGGTCTTTTGACTAGATATAAAGGTCAGGGAATGGTCACTAATATCATCAGGGAGTAAGCCTGTTTTGTATAATTGGGGACTACTGTTAACTAGTATCCAGTCTAAGGTGGTTTGTTTGTTGCTAGGTTTATGGGTTCTGGTAGGGTAGGTGATGGTTTGATGAAAGCCATAAAGATTGATGTGAGTAGTTGGATTTACAGATGTACAACATTTCCAGTCAATATTAAAATCCCCAAGGATTATTATTTCTTGTGGGATGGATGTGGAGAGCCAACTAAGGGTGCTTTCAAGAGTATTCATGTTATTACCTGAGGGGATGTATAAGCAAATAATGTTTATGGATTTGTTTGCATTAACTTGGAGCTTGGATATTAAGATCTCGGCATTACTAGGTAAGAGTGGTTGAATATCTAGTGAAGTGACCCGTAATTCAGATTTGAAAAGTATTGCCACCCCACCACCCTTTTTATTTAGACGGTCTAGTCTCAGGATGTTGTAGCCAGGTGGGAGAATATCATTGTCTTTAACAACTAGTTTGAGCCAGGTTTCTGTTATAGATAGGATGTCAAAGGAATGTAAATCTAGCAGGGTGTGATTTTATTATTTATGCTGCATATATTAAGGTGAGCTATGAGAAGAGAGTTTGAGGTTTTAGTGGGAGTATGTGATGTGGAGGGGTAGTAAGACTGGGAATTATAAGTGGAAATGCTAGGACCTGGGTTTGGATGAATGTCACCATGTAGTAATAGGTGCTGCAGGATTCTGTGAAGGTTTCCCCAAGTTTACATAAGATAGGGTCAGTTTTCCTGGTTTGGAAATGCTTAATATGGGTTAGTCTATGGAACTGTGGCTGCAGGTAGGATGATGAGGATGTTATGTTACTATGGGTTTGTGAGACTAGAGAAGAGAAAGGGGTTGTTTGTTTTAAGGGGTGGTGAAATTTAGTAAGGCTTAGTTATTCATAGCAGGAGAGGCTGTGGGATAGAAGAAGGGTGGTAAGGACTGCGGACATGAGGAGTAAGGTAAGATAGCTTTGTAAGACAGTGATAGCCATAGTAGGAGGTGTGGCATGGGTAAAAAAATGACGAATAAGTGATTAAGGAAGGACAAGATAAGGGTGTGTCTATCCAAAGAGAAGGGTAGGTAAATTGGGAATTTGAGTAAATTGGTATTAATTAGATAAGTATGCAACAAGATCAAGTGAGCTTTTGGTTGATGAGAGGTAGAGGTGTGGCTAAGGAAGTATAAGGTTAGGTGTTCTAAGGGTGGGTGAGATTTGGGGGTAGAGTAGGGGAGCGGAGTGAGCCCGCAGGGCGAATGGAGCGGACAAGAGCAATAAGGTAGGTACAGCAGAAAAAAAGTATCAGCTGTCCAAAGTTATGGCTAGATAAATTAGAAATGAGAGTAAAGTAGGGGGGAAAAGGGTGTTATCTTATCTAAAATATAAGTATCAGTTACTGTGATAAGAATGAAGTTTCCTAAGCGTTTAGCAGGGGGACAAGATTTGAAGATAGTCACTGTAAAATAGGTTTAAGACCTCTGGGACTTGCAGGTTAAAAACTGAGTTGGTAGAATACTGCCACCTTATGGACAGTGGGGAAAATACCAACTAGGAGAGGTAAGTAAGAGGGTTCTTCCAGTCAAAATAAAAATAGGCTTGGGGAAAAAAGACTGGAGGAGGATAGTGGCTAAGAGTCTGTGGTAGGCTGCTGAAACTCGTGCGGAGGGGTTCACAAGCACTCTAGGCATTCAGATAAAATAGGTATTAACAACATACATGTACATTTACTTTAGGCTATAAGCTTTTGTGTGAAGCCTGGTAAGACATTAGCTTCAGGGGTGTCTTCAAGTTAGCAGGTGGTTTTCCTTTTAGTTTTTGTGGCAGGGAGGGAGTGCCCAGAACACTTTAATGTACATTTACTTTAGGCTATAAGCTTTTGTGTGAAGCCTGGTAAGCCATCAGCTTCAAGGGTGTCTTCAGGTTAGCAGGTGTTTTTTTAGTTTTTGTGGCAGGGAGGGAGCTCCTGGAACACTTTAATGGAGGGCACACTACTGGAAGATGCCAAAACAGCAGGCAGAACAAGCTAGTAGCTATCATTTTGACAACACCTACTAGAGTTAGAGAAGTATACTTTAGCCCGTGTTTCCCTCAGCTGTGTGCTCTGTGATAACCCACACTCTATCTCACTCACCTTATATCCCCTCTTAATGAAATTAGATCTCAAATTCCTGAAATCATTAGCATAACCATCCTCACATACATTTAATCTAGAAGTACGCATGCCCTGCCCCTTGACAACATTCCTAAAGATGTGTTTAGGGTGCATGCTAATCTTAGGAAGTAAAGAATTCTTATGGCATTCCTTCTTAAACAATATAATACCAAAAATAAGTCTGAATTCCTGTATACTTCAACATCTAAAAATTCAACGTTGGTCCTAGAATATTTCAATGAAAACTTAAAAAAAAAAAAAAAAAAAAAAAGATGTAGTTCCATGTAAGTAATCAATTAAACCATATAATTCAGAAACCGAACCTGTCCACAACAAAATATCTATCATCCATGAAACAACAATAAAACTTAATATAACTGGAATAAGTCATGGATGTAAACACATTAACATTCTTCCACTGAGTGAGCACCATAGTGGAGTAGCTATTGGCACATGAAGTCCCCATAGCTATGACAGATGTTTGTAAAAAGTACTCCCTATCAAAAAAAAAACATTGTTTTCCAATACCACCTCAATAAACTGACAAATCAATAAATCTTTGCTTTATTATACATCATGAAGGGTACAACATACCATGTGATCATTACCATTAGTATATTTGGAAACATGACTTCTCATTTACCATGTTTGGGTCACAAAGGAGTAGTATGTAACATATGTTATTCATACACAGCAATGGAAAGCGTTGCCTCAGCTGTGTAATTGTCACGTAAAGCCTGTCACTCTCACAGTGATTTTGTAACAGTACCTCAGCATAAACTTTGTGCAAGGACAGCATATCACAATGCACAGAGATCTTATTACAAACACAGAGGAATAAGGTTTCCCATGCTGCAATGGATAAGGGACAGAAACACATCATGAGCAATGAACAGCAAAAGGTTAGTAGTAGCCAAAGTATTTTATGTGCCAAGTGCAGTGCACATAAGCATGGGAATATTCTGTGCCATTGTGAAAATGTAATCATGGCCTACATATGCAAGTTGATTCCAGTTAATAATTAACAGCAAGAGTTTAATTAACCAATATTATACATATAACTGGCGTGCTTATGCAGAGTCCCTGAAACTGGTTAAGGATCACCCAGGCAATACTCACCTGTGACAGTGACCTTTCTCATGGGTCTGACCTTCCCCAGTAGTGTCAGCAAAACTGATCCAGAATACCTAATGCAAGGAGTCGCCCATCTCCACCAAAGAAGTTCTACATTGTGGTCTGCATCAGCTCCTGGAAGATGTTGCAAAGAACCCATAGCATCTGCTCTCTGAAGTGATCGTCCTCTGTGAGATGAATGCCAACAGGTCCTGCTGGGCAAACTGCATGGGCCACAGGTGGTGGTAATGCAGGTGCATCTGACTCCTCCTCCTCCTCAGTGTCCCTCTTCTGCTTCCTTGCTAGCACTTGATGCTTGAGTTGTTACTCAGCAGATGGAATATCCTTGTATAGACCTTCTATTAGATATAATGCATATGTCTGGAATACGTCATTACAGTACAACTTTGCACGGTATTCCTCTAAATCTTGCACATATATTTTATGTTCCTATACCTTCACATGTGTGTATGAACACTCTTTGGCTCACTTTTAAATGGGTCTATGCAAAAGTAGGTATACCAAATGCTGTTATCACATGTCACATCAGCTAGGAGTGTATACTGATAACTGTATCAAAATAGGCCAACAAGCTGAGGTAAAGCACACCTAACATCATTAAGTGAATGCTGTGTGAGTGCAGATAGTTGGGGAGGTAAAATGTGGTTAAGGGGACACAAACTTTGTCAGTGTATGGAAGCATATCACATATAAAGTGTGTTTCATTTACATGTGTAAAACAACAGTGACAGCACACACTGAGTGCCTCATTCCCAATAATACCTGCATATACAGTTGAATACAGATCATGTTATCCACTGGGCACAAAGCAATGGTAGCAAACATCAGGTGGATATGCACATGTCAGCATCATATACTTATAGAAAATGCTTTACAAAATGGAATGGCAGCATGAGGAATTCACATTTAGCATATATTTGTTAGTCACTGTATGTATGTATGTATATATTTTGCCTTTGTGTGCATGGTGGGTATATACTCCAGGCAATACACATTGTGACACATATTTGTATACCGAGAGTGCCATATTTGTTTACTGGGGTAGTGCACCGGTCAATATCGACCAATTTCAGACTCAGCTTGGGTGAAATACAAAACATTCCAAAAACAAAAATACAGAAATGTAAGCAATAACAGAGTAGTCTGGACTAATTACTAGAAAAAAATGTATATTTACATTCTAATGTGATGTACAATCAAGCAGAGTATACTGTACAATATATACATCAGTTTCTAAAGAGGGTCAATCAGCTGTAAATTTTGAGAAAGAAGAGACTTGGAGAGGAGACAGAGATAATATGTTAAGTGATATGCCTTGTATTGAAGGATTTGGCTTGGATGAAGAGTTGCATTCTGAATTTTGAATAAGAGCTTTTTTTGATATGGAGAGCTTGCCAAAGAGTATGTGCCTGAGAAAAGAAAATGTGCAGTGCTGTGGAGGTTGGTTCTGGGGTAATGGGAGTTAGTGTGGCTTTTAAGTTGTGTCTCAGGTTGTATGAGAAAGAAAAAATTCTGGGTGCACCAGCATGGACCAAACATACTCTTTAGTGATTAAAATCACTCTTTTAATAAAAGTAGAAATAATAAAAACAGGAACTCATGCAGAAACACTCAAAACCATCAGCAATGATAAGTGCTTTAGACTTCTCAAGCTTTTATTAGATCGTATTTCCTAAACGCTGGGTAAAAATATAAATATGTTTCTACAGCCAATCAGATCACTTTGTGAGCTAAACCCTCCAATCATTGTAATGTCCTAACAGTAAACAAGCTTATATTAACACCCAATGGTATACAATACAATGAAGCATAAGAAGATATGCTCTGCAAGTACTTTGGCCAATCACAGCTTCCAATGTGCAAGTGTGCCCCAATCATATAGCTTCAATTGCTCTAGTCATTTTACATAGGTACACAATGAATCACCATATACTGAAATGGGAGCATAATATGATTACTTCTTTTACACACTGATTGTATAAAGTAAACCTTTGCTTTAAATTGAAAAAGGTATAACTCAATTATGTCCCTTCTGGCCAATCAAGTGTGGAAATTCACTACGCTTACCAACAGTTCCAGAGCTGATCTGTATATAGAGTCTGTGCACTCTTTATGCTATTTAAAGCATTATTAGGTGACTTATGTACATTCAAAGAACAGCTGACAAAAAACAGGTATTAAAAGCAAGCAGTATTAGGATCAAGCTAAAAATATTTAAAAACGTGCTCTTCTTTTCCACAATTCTAAATGCAATAATATTGGGTTTCACCAACCAATCTAGTTGGAGAACAGATGTTATAAGCCAATGAATAAAAGCTGACCACAAAGTCTCAGAAACTGCTGTATAGGATTTATCATTCTGAGATATTTATTTAATTTGGAACTTGTATATGTATTAAATGGACCTAAGGATATCAAAATGTGTAAGCGAATAAATGGCTGATGTTTATTAACTGTATAAGGTCCCTTCTAGTCCATTAAATGTAAAATAGAAATATACAAGACCCAGAGTTATTCTCTGTAAGGGAACTATGTCCTCTCATAGCTGTTCACGGCATCATTAGATACCCAATGCTCATTTGGTAAGTAGTTAACAAAGAACTAGTGTGAAAAGTCAGAGATAGTAAACAAGCAATATTAATGTCAAAAAGAACATTATAAGGCATCCATGGGATATCAAAAAATGCTCTATTGCATTTGTAAAAAATATATTATATTCATCTCAAAATGAGAGAGATTTAAAGATCACCAAAAGTAGCTTTAGTCCTTTACACCTTGGCTGAATAGCATTTTATCTAAAACTGATTGGTAACTTGACATTAAGCCATTGTCAACTACCAATGTGTGCAAAAAGTGAACAATACCAGACAGTTCAGACATTTATGCTAATATGCATTATGGGTAATACCTTGAGGTATATGCAAATGAGCACAAGAGATCAGACTGTCTTTACTGACAGTGCACATACTTCAGTAATGCATCCAACACAAAAATATATACATAGACATCATATATGTTACAAGAAACCAAAAACCATGTTCCATGTCATGCAGCTGGGTTTGTTCTTCATCCACATAACACCTAATGACCAATGTATGCAACTATCACCCACAATGCTACACACCACAACAGTAGTCCATACTTTGTACACATAGGGTGCCAGCATGTTTATAGTTTTGCACACCCTTCAGGGACTTGTCACTGCTACCTGTATCACTATGCATAGCCATGTAACAATCTTCCATAGGAAAACAGACAGCTGCACACCACAGTAATGCTACTGTCAGCACAGGAATTGGACTTGTACCCATCATGTACACCCATTTCATGAAGTAGTAGCATTACACACTGGCCTAGATGCTGTTGATTTGAACAGCCAAAAACTGTACACATATGTATATGCATACTTACAGACACAAACACACACACACACACACACACACACACACACACACACACACACACACACACACACTCTATGTAAACCACTAATCATCCATCTAGCTATTCATCCCATCTGTCAGTATGTCCACCATATAGTGCTGTGCATCATGCAATGACCACACACTGTACAGCTCCACAAATTTTGCTTTATATAGACATTAGGCCAAAGGTATTCTGCTACAAATACTTCTAGGATAACTTTATGGTGATGTTGTCCACCAAGTTGTCTACAGCATGGACATATAGCAAGTAGAAATAAGAATGGTGATGTTTGTGACACACAACAAAATTTATACAATATGCATAAGACACTTAAATTATATGCCTTAGCACTGCACAGAGGAAAACAGAGCATTTCATTGAGGTAACCTGCATAGACAATGTCACCATAAACATATTTACATATGTAACTCACGCAAAGTACCCCTATGCATACTTGAGTAGCATCACTGCACAATTAGTAAATTGATATACACACATTTTTTTGAAAGGTGGGGTGACTTTCACTGCACTGGTGTGCTCAGGGAAGCCAGTGTAACACAATTTGAAGAACATGATTACAAACACATGTATGCTACTTATGTCACATGTGTAGTATGGACTGCATTGTGGTAACAACTGTACTGCCAAATCCATACATGTGTAGCTGGCTGAAGGCTATAACATGCACCTTTACTGAAGATGTAAAACAGTAGCTGCCATAATGGGACACATGGTCTTGTCAGTGAGGGTGTCATGAAGTAATGCCAATATTGACTTGCACTCCAAACATGGGCTGCAGAACTCCAAGCCTGTAGCAGGAAGTGACTATACACAGAAGTGAAATATAACTGTCAGTTACTATGAATGTAATATGCTGGCCTGTGACATGTGCAATGTGGTCTGGTGTGCCAGGTTTGTCTGTGTGCTTGTCAGTGTACCAACACCACACTGATGGTGTCCTATGACAAGGAATAGTGGTTTTCACTGCCACTGACAGTCATCAGACACAGCAGCATTCTGAGGAAAAATGGCAATGTGCAGTCATGCCATAAACAGTATAATCTTCATGGCTGATAGCTGAGCACTACCCAGAAGAGCAATGTACCATGGAAGGATAGATACACATCATGTGTAGAACTATACGGGACCATGCAGGAATCCATTATTTGCTGTACAATATTAACATAAATGGCCAGAGGGAACAGTATCTCTCCTCCTGTGCCGTGGTTCCAGTTGATGAAGTTTCTGGGTAATCATAATTCCTATTCATGGATAACTCATGTTTACCTCTGATAAAGAAGACGAGAAATACAATGTTAGAACATTGACATTTTTTACAAAGTAGTTTATAGTGATATGCAGTTGTTTATAGCCAGTGTAGTTTGTATGATGTGTCCCTCATTAAAGATTTACAGTACTATATCTCTCCTGTCTGTGAATATTAACACTGGCCCTCAGCTAAGCACAGTTTCATCTCTTACATGTGTTACTGTCACTGCACCACATGTAGGTATATATCCAACAGTGAAAGTGTACAGTAAAACCACTGTACAGCACATAAGTAAATACATGCCCTGGCATTGCAAATGGAATGCTTATATGCACAAGATATTAGTGGCACTTATGCAGTACAGGTGATATAGCAGCCACCGATGTTGATGTATGGTAGGTACCTGTTCATAGGTGCATTTAGTTGTGCAACTTCCACATACATAAAGTAACTCAGGCAACTAATCAAGACACTTACATCCAGTCAAAGTGGTCTGTGCTTACATGAGGTACTGGGTAGTGCACATGCATGTATATATAACTCAGCAATGGCCTGTGTGCGTATTACAGTACATCTGGTATAGTTGAAAGGCATGGAAGGAGTGTTGCTATGTTACCATATATATGATTACATATACACACTTACATATATGATAATGTAACAGCAATATTATGCTTATGATCTGATATGACACATCACAACCAAGATTTTAATCCACACTGAACCATTTGATCCACTGCTCTACACTGTCATGACTATGTGCTACATGTTTATTAGCTGGAATGCATAAGATGACAGCTTTAACAGTTACCATATCTACATGGTGTGGTACTATGACTAGTGTCATAGGGGTACACCCTGGTATGTGTTAACATCAGCATGGATACACCTGACACATATACATACATGTATCAGCAAAAGTAAGAAAATAACCTGGCCATTGTTCTGTTGTCCTGTCTGCATACCCACAGTCACATACAACTGTACGTCTACCATATTAATAGCACTAGTACATTATGAAACATTGCAACAGTAAAGACATTCCTTGAAATGCATTTCCACTTACTCATTGTGTGCATGTGCATACCAGGGTGACCTGTATCTCCAAATGATATGCAAATTACTGTGATTATAGAAGATCAATGGCGACTGCCGACACACTTTTGTGAATTTTCATTATTATACTTTTTTTTCAGTTACACTAAATACATCATCTATCTGTGCAATGATATATCTCCTGATGGCATTAGTACAGTGCATGTTATAATCCATCTATTTTGCAATCTGCTATGCACCGGCTTTGTGATATGCAGCAGGAATTGGGATATCATAATATATGCCAGCATGGGACATGTGTGACATAGGTAAGATGTCTGTGAATATGCAGGTGTGTGAACAGAAAATGCTGTAAAGCAAACTGTGTCAGATGTATTACAACCCACATGTCCAGCTGCCAACCAGGCAAGAAGTTTAATATACATTTACCTTTATGTAACTAAGAAAGCAATGCCTAGCTTACACTGTGCTACTCTTATACTCAGTGCAGTGAGCAAAAACCTTAGGCAGACCTTTTATACATGTTTGTGACACATAATCACCTGATCTACTCATTCTGTTAACAATAATCACAGTAAGATGTTATATGGTGTTCTTCAAACATAAATATTCACAAACATTAAATGCTTGGTTTAGAGGCCTACATTTTCATGCACAAGCCTGAAGTGTTATGTTGGGGGCAGCTACACTTACTGTAGTCCTCTGTGCATTTTGCCTGTCCACTCATTTAGTTGTAGATGAAGCAGTAAGTGCAGATCATCATACTGGTTCCTCACTTGGATGGCAGTCTGGTAAATACCTATGTAACACTGCAGATCCTCAGACATATATTCCCATACACCACTCATGAGAAAGTTCATGCAGGGTCCCACTTCCATGTTTCATATCCATTATAGATGTAAAATGTATGCAGAGTCTCACATCAGGTCCAGTTCAGAGCTTGAACTCCACCCAGTTGTCTTGCAGTCAAGTTCTTCCTGATCACTTTTGAGTGTCAGTCAAGTGAGCAGATAGAATGGCATGTTTAGCAGATTTTAAACTTTGTGTCTTTGTAGGTGGGCATAACCTTTACGTGGATGCAACATGCACAAATCATGCACAGTCACAGGGCAAACAATCCTGGACGTTTATGCACATCAACTGATCAGCTGAACAGCTTACATCATTGAATGTTAACATAATTTCATAGCATTCCACGTTAATTAGCCTCTAATACTGAGTGGTGTAAACTATATTTTAGTGATGATTTACTGTTGATGGGATCATGCCAATCTTCACTGCATAAGGAAATTGTAATTACTAATTGAGAAAGTACTTGACTTCTTTATTTCTTTTGGTAAAAATAATGGTAATGTTGTTTGTTATTATTATTTCTCATTGTGTGATGTGTCTGCATATGCATTATGCTGCAAATGTGGTTTAATGTATATATTATTTTGGTGTCCCTGGATAGCAACAAAGGCATATAAGGCTATTCATATGCCCTTATTTAGTCTTTCAATGGAAATGTGCTTCCTTGTACATGTACTGCTAAGCACTATAAAGTTATATGGTGCATTTCATAATAGCACTGTATACAAGCTGTGCATTGTAATTGCCTTGGGTTGCAGCTGTTTGTGCTCTTCAGCAGTACATTTGCATTAGCCTTTGAGAACCATAATTGGATTTTTTTTGCACTTTTTGCATGTCTGTGAATGTCTGCAACTTGTATGCAGATGAATGTATATATGTTGACAGCACTTTCTAGATATTTGCATAACTACGCACATACTTTTGATATTAGCTACATCGTATGCATGTATGCATGCAGTGCTGTGCAAATACATGTCCTACACATATTGGGACATGTCAAGCTGCAGGGCCAAACCCATATGTTATCAATATGGTGCTATACCCTTCTGTCTGTATATGTATATGTACTGCTGCATAATATGTGTCCATTTCTTTGCAGTAACTGTAGGCAAATACAGATTTTACATGTTGATACAGTCACTACCATCCTGTCATCAGGTTATATATGCCCTTCCTTGTTTACGTTGTCACAGAAATATAAGAAAGCACCTTAGTTTGGATTCTAACAAATACTCAGTCCCCAACATATAAAGTAGACATCCTACCAGACAGCATTAGTGATCACTCACTAACATATATCATTAGACAAAAAAACAAGCACTCCCTACCCTACCACTTACAGAACCACTCATTCTAATAAACATTTTAACCCTACAAGCTTCCAAAGTAAACTTAGTGTATGTGATTGGTCACCCCTAAAACACCTCCAGCTAGAGGATGCAGTGACATAATTCAACTCCAAATTCTTAGAAATCTTGGACTACCATGCTCCTAGTTGTACCCTTAGGATCAGGACAAAAATTGCTCCATGACTAACTAAGGAAACTAAGCAAAAAATACAACTTAGAAACAAATTTTGGGCCAAATGGCCTACTACTAAAGACTCAGCTGATCATTAAAATTTAAACAGCTTAAAAATACTACTAAAACATCAATACTATTAGATAAAAGAAACTTCTACTTTCAACTTCAACAAACTAACCAGCATTAACCACAAAAATTCTGGACAGGTATCAATAGACTCCTGCATCCAGGCCACCTAAAGACACCAACACTATCAGGAATAGCCCATGATACTCCCAAACAAATTGCTGATGCCTTTAATATGTTCTTTACTGATGCCGTCCAGTCACTCGCTAACTCATTACCTTCTGTATCCTCCAATCTGCCTTCCTTCTCAACTAAATTAGCCCCTTCATTTCAGCTACAACCTTTTCCTACATCCATCTGTACCCTTCTTCACAAACTCAAACCATCTACCCCCTCTGCTGACCTACTACCTGCCAAATATCTGCAAATTGCAGCTAATGTTATTGCCTATCCTATTTCTATCCTAATAAATAGAACCATAACAGAAAGTACCATCCCATCTATTTAGAAAATCTCCCATATTATCCCCCTACACAAAGGTGGTAATTCAACAGAACTCTCTAACTTTCGTCCAATTGCCCTACTCTCTCCCTCAGCTAAAATTATGGAAAAATGCATCCACCATCAACTGTTAGACCACCTTCTCCAAAATAACCTATTAGCTAACTCTCAACATGGCTTTAGACCTTTCCATAGCACCACCACTGTCCTTCTATCATTTTCTGACCACATTAACAAAAACTGTAACAATAATACCCTTTCCTCAGCAACCTTTATTGATCTCTCTAAAGCATTTGACATGGTCAGTCACCATCTACTGTTGAATATACTTAAGTCTCTTTCACTTGATACACATGCACTGCTGTGGTTCAAGTCCTACTTATCTAACAGGCAACAGGCAGTGCTTTGGGACAACAGTTTATCTAACCACCTTCCTGTCACCCTTGGTGTACCCCAAGGTTCTATATTAGGCCCTCTTCTATTCTCAATTTTTATTAATGATCTAAATGTAAACATCCCTCAAACCACATGCATACACTACGCAGATGACTCCACATTAATATGCTCCGCTACTTCACCATTTGAACTGCAGTCCCTTACCCAAAATGTTTTTGAATTAGTAGAAAAATGGTTCTTACAGTGCTGTCTCCTCCTTAACCCCAAAAAGACTAAACTATTGCTCTTTACTGCCACACAGAAGTCCACCCCATATTGACTTCACTATCAAATCTAATAATGGCACAGTCATATCTCCTGACACTACCACCAAACTCCTAGAAGTAACTATAGACCACAACCTTAACTATGATACGCATATCAACACCACAATAAAGTCAATCAACAGAAAATTGGGCTCTCTCTATAAAATTAAACACTTCCTTACCCCCATAGCTAGAAGTACTGTTGCCCACACCCACCTTATCTCTATTCTCTTCTATGCCTCTCCTATATATACACTAATTTATCTACAAGCAACCTCAACAAGCTGGCAACCTCCTACAATAACATTGCCAGATTTGCTACTAGCTCCCCTTTTAGAACCCACCACTGCCATAATCTGAAACAACTGGGTTGGCTGGAGCTGCATAATCAAATTCTATTCCACCAACTCATTATTGCCCATAAGACCTTTTATCATCCATGCAAAACACCAATACTCACAAGTCTAATCAGCCCATATAAAAATCTTACACACCTACGCTCAGCAAATGAACTACTGGTATCTAGACAAAAACCCAACAATAAAGCAGGGGATTTCATTTTCTCTAACACTGTGGGAAAAACCTGGAACTTACTTCCTAGTGAACTCACATCTCTTTCTTCCACTCCACTATTCAAAAACGAACTCAAAATATACCTTAAAATCCAGTGGCTATGTCCTTGTACCAACCCTGACTGACATCCATGTTCCTGTTATCCCAAAGTCTAACATTAAATACTACCACCTCATAGCTACTTTTAAGTCCATTACCTCCTTCCCCTCTGTTAATCTGCTCATATAGCTATCCTGAGACTTTACAAAACTCATTCTTCACAGAGACTATTATAGATAAGGATAATTGTACCGAGGAAGGCTTTTACAAATGTGTCACTGCTTTATAGATGTGTCACTGCTTTATAGATGGGTCACTGCCATTAAATGTTTCCCTGCCTTGTAACTAAATATCTGTTCTTCTGTGACATTTACACAACTCTTTTCAAATGTCTCACACCTTTCTAATTGCTTTCTCTCTTCTACTAGTGTTTGGTCAAAAGAAAAAAAAAAAAAAACACTTTTATTTTGTTTGTTATCTATCATAATTACTATGTTATTTGTATACAATTATTATGTCTGACAAGTGAACTGTATCTGTAGTTGCAATATTCTGCTTTGTTTTATGTGGAGCTTTTCAACCCGGGCCTCTACTGAAAATGGACATATATCCAGTCAGACTAGCCCAGTCAACAAATGTAAAATAAAATAAAATAAATAAATAAATATGTTTGAGTTTCTGAAAACTTTAATTTTTTGAATGGAGATCGCGGTACAGTGCAGATCAGGAAATTTACCCTTTTCTGCACTGCAGTGCAATCTTGGAATTGGTATATTTAATTTGCAGGGGGTGTGGGAGGGGTGCAGGGGGTCTTCCCCCCAGCAAAAACATAAAAAAGGTTGATTTTTGTGAGGGTTTTTTTTGGATGTTTGCATTTTCGGAAACTTGATCATATGGCCCTGACCATATGAATTTCAAGTTTCTGAAAACTCTATCATCTGATCGGGATCCATACACTCACTCACTGACTGACACACACACACACACACACACACACACACACACACACCTAGATACAGAAACTCTCAGTTAACCGACACCCATGGGGATTGGTAGATGCCAGATAACTGTAGATTCTGGTTGCTTGAGAGTTACTATTAAAAATAGGCCAGACTAGTACTGTACCCTATGCTATTTGTTTGGTTTGACTTGTGCTTAGGTTGGGGAGAGAGGCAATTTATTCCTCTTTCTTTTTAAAACTCTAAAACTCTAAAAACATAAGGTATGTTTCTGCAGGGGGAACCAGAAAGTACAACACATAAAAATTGTACTGTATTTCTTTGATTTTTTTTCCCCTGGTTGCTTAAGTTCCGGTTAACTGAGTTTTTACTGTATGTGTATATGCATATGTATATGTATATGTATGTATATATATATATATATATATATATATATATATATATATATATGTCTACTTCATTTGATCGACAGACCATTTGATCGAAAACCAGTATTCAAGGCATAAACTGGGATTTGTCCCCCTCCCCAATGTCATGCGACCCTGGAGTTGGTATATATAGTTGGGGGTGTGTGTGAGGGTGCTTTAAAAGAAGAAAATAAAACAAAACATACACATTTTAAACAAAAATAGGTGGGGGCTTCGTACCCCACACCCCCCAATGTGGGGGGTTACACCCCCCCACACCTTCCCTTAACTATAAATACCAACTCCAGGGTCGCACGACATTGGGGAGGGGGACACATCCCTGTTACTTGCCTTGAATACTGGTTTTCGATCAAATGAAATTTCGATCAAATGGTCTGTCGATCAAATGAAGTAGACCTATATATCTATATATATTTTATATATATATATATATATATATATATATATATATATATATATATATATATAAAATTAAAATAAAATAAATACTGACAGCTACTCAATTCACCAGTTTAGCCTTTCACTAATGCCACCCTAAAAATACAAGACCCCTTTATAACTTTGTGAAAGAATGCTTTATGTGATTGGAAGAGCTGAAATCCTACTCTGTGTATCAGTAAGGGTGCTTTGTTATTTATCTGACTAGGAGTACATAACATCTCCAAATACTTTCTTTGGTTACCAGGAACAATAATATTGCACTGCATTTCACTGTCAATGTTTTATTTATACAACTAGGAATATGTGTATGTTTGAGTGTTTCATGTGAAAGTCAGAGGAGAAATGTGGGCTACGTTTCACTATGAATGTTTATTATTTACAAAAGACAAACTCAGGAAAGCAAAAAACGGATAAAACCAAGTTGAAAAACGCTCCGATACCAGCAGGTGAAATTCAAGTAACACAAGCAGCAGATAAAATTCAAGTAAGCCAAACCACACAGTCTGTCCCTCAAATTTAAACGATTTATTTAAGCACCAAAAACGAGCTTTTCGTAGGACACACTCCAACTTCATCAGAAAAATCAATAAAACAGTGTCTCACTACCAGACATTCCCCAGGATTCACGAAGCCTCCGTGTAAGAGTTATAACTCTTACACGGAGGTTGCAGTTAAACGGAGTGATGTCAGCATGCTTTGCATATTCATGAGAGCATGCTGAATCACACCTAAGTCTAACACGGTCCGTGTAAGACAGTAGGGGGCGTGTCCGTAGGCTGAGCCCTGCAAGCGGACATGCCCCCAGAAGTATAAAAGTGCCCAAAGTAAACACCCACAACAGAGTCCACGGAAATGTGAATAAACACAACACAACACATGCCCCCACAGACTATGAACATAAAATATATATAAATGAACATGTTATATATTTTTTAAATTGTAAAGATGTTTAACCGTGAGTGCGCTTCGTTTGCTGGCGTGCCGTGAAGCAGCTACAGTTAGCAGTCACTGGGAAAGCATATAAGAACTAAATATGCAAAATAAGCCAGGAAGTAATAGCGTAGCAGTAGAGATGTTGGCTGAAGAGCAGGCAGTCATGGTTCGAGCCCCACAACACCAATTTTTTTTCAAAATAAGCAGGAAACAAGTCCCTGACAAATATGTACACATAAAACCACAATTTATGTAAAATGTAATGAAATAGCCCATTTATATTGAAGACATGTGAGGTAACAAAAGAAGAAAAAATGCCAGATGTGCTCATAGCTGAGCTACAGTTTAACAGAGTGAGTGCATGTGCCCGTAGATGAGCAGTGGTTTAACTGGCGCAAAATGAGTGCCCGCAGCTGAGCAGTGGTTTAACACACTAAATCTATGTGCCCCTAACTGAGCTGAGCGTAATATGCGTGCCGATACCCAAATGAGGCTTAAACCAATGTACCCCATTTGTGCGGAGCTGCGCACTGCGCAAACAAGCTAACTGACGGGCAACGTTGAGCAAGCCATATCAAAACTGCCTTTACACAGACACACCCCTCAGCATGTCTAGACAGTCATGAAAAATAAAAATCAGTGGCCAGGTTCGAACCCAGGATACTATACACCATAGTCAAGGTACAGAACCACTAAGCCATGACAGCGGTACCTGTAAATGCAATAATAGCTAATATATAGGAATGAATACAAACTAGAGCATGACAATGCAGGTTTACTGAAGTTGATACAGTTCTAAAATGACCAATCACAGATATGTGCGGGAAAAACGGACTATATAAGCCCCATAGACGGGAATACACAGCATAAACGATTGTAGAACTGACCTGCAGGCAGAATGACAGGAGTAGTAGAGGATAGTCGCTTTTGAGCACAGAGGTGGGGTGTTGAGGAGTCCAGGTACATGGTCTGGCTCCTAGTCCATCATCATGAGGCCCAACTCATGCAGGGCCAGGTCCTCTGGGGAGCATACAGGGCTGAGGCGTGGGACCGGTTGACTCATGATCTCACCAGTGCCACAGGGATTCCAAGGACTGGTGAACAGGTCCATCACCACCATGCGGACCTGAAGAGATGCAAGCAGGACCAACTGAACCTTTGGATCCAGGAGGCCCGGCAAACACCCAACGCCCCACTGCTGAGTAAGTAACATTTAATTATGTATGTAAGAAATTAAACTAGCTGACATTATGGAGATGTGTATTCCAATATTACTTCATTTATATTACAGCTGCAGGTGTCCGTTCTGTGAACCGCAGAGCCTATGGCGATAGGCTGGTGTGGTTGCGCCACCAGGCAGGTCAGTAATCCACTACCAGTAACTGTAAAGAAATATAAAAGTATGACAGTCAGCAAAAGAGTGCAGTGTAGTCAGTAAGGAATAGAATCTGCAAGTAACAGTGTGAAAGTGTATGCAAGTATTGCTTGATTACAAAAGTGTGTTTCAGCCTGTAAGTTTAACCTAAACATGAAACTGTGCAACATATATTCTGAAATAAAAATGCCCTGCCTGTAAGAAAATAGTACACAACCTGCAGCAGGCTGAAAAGTATAGCTGCAGAAGATGATGAAATCACATGTGTGAAATATATCCCTGTGGAAATACTGAAACATGACAGAAGTGAGACTGCTGGAAAGGATTGTAATAACTACTGGTAAAACATGTCAATAAAGCCTAGAAGTACCATCCTGAATAGTAAAATGAAAGCAAGTGAGAGAGTGTGAGAAAGTGTCATGAATCCAGCAATACAGTAGTAATAACCCCTGAATAAAGTATACTGCAGTCAAGACATAATGAAATGCATGTGAGATTCAAAACCAAACAGCAAAATCTGTTCAAAGTGTTGCTGCATCTGGAATGTGTATCCCAAAATCTGGATATGTTGCTCTCAGTCTGCAATATGCAGATAGGATGTTTGTCTGATATACCAAACATCCACACTTGTCTACAGCTATATAAAGCAAATGTAGCAGGATGATGTAGCTGAACAAAGCTAGATATGAATGTGTATGAAGAACCATAAAATGTATATTGATGTTGCAGTAGCAGTCCTATCACCAAGATGAAATAGTTATCATATAGGAAACTGTAGTTAGAACAGTAGTGTGTATATAACTGTAGCTATTAGAAATGTACAGCATATGTATTGTTATTCGAAGGTGTTAATATTACTTTCTTCACCCCACCCTATAACCACATATAACCCATTCCACGTGAAAATGGTATGTGCAATCACAATTAACACCCCTGGACGTTTGTCCTGTTGGGTCATATATATTTGCATGTCTGTTGATGCATCTGCCCTGTTCATACATCCACACCCGATGGCCTGTTGCCATCAATTAACCCTGCATGTTGTTGGACTGTGTATTTCTGTTCAAATTATGCATGTGTTATGCACGCTGTTCAATGGTGTGAATATCTGGGTGTTTGGTTAATGGGAATACTAATGCATGCTGTTACAACTAATTGTGAATGGTATTATATGTCACTAACCCAAACTGTCATGACATAATGCAAAACATAGTACGACAGGGAAGGCGGGTTCCAGCGGACCCACCTCTCCCACCTCAGCTGGCGAGTGCACCTGGCATTAGTGCCGAGTCAGACCCTCCTCCGGTGGCCCTGTGCCACCTGCGGGTGGAAGCGCTGCAGGGGATGGGGCTTGCCCCCCCTCTGCAAGTGTGGCGGGAGGAGGACCACCACTCACCCTCCGTAGCGTCCGGACTGTGGTGCGTAGGGAGATTCGGGACTCTGTTCTCAAGCCCCTATGCCAGCTCGAGGCACGGGTGGCGCAACTAATGGGCATGCCTGTTGCCCTGCCTACACAGCCCCCAGCACAGCCCCGTCCTGGGCAGTGAAGGAACAGTGGCAACTGCCTATGGGTGGGGATATCAGTTCCACTGTTGCCATCTGTGGGCTCATGGGCTCCGGATATCCAAACCTCCGTCCCCGTCAATTGTGTAACCCCCCACACATGTCATACACCTCCCCTGTATGCGTCTTGTTTGTCTTGTCTGTTTACCTACCCAACCTACCTCCCCAGCTGTACCAACTTCCTTCACCTGACATACCACTCTCACCTGAACAAAAAAAAAAGGGCACTCTGTACCCACAAAAAAATTACGCCCCATACGTAGCTGCCCATTTCGCACACATGTCTACTGGACATGGAACCTATCAATTACAATTGGCTGTACAACAAGTATTATTGTTGTCCTGACACCTCTCTCAGGGGTGGAAGGTTTCAAATGTCACACCAAATTACATACATATGCACAGCTGTTGCTGATGAAGAAATGGGCAGCTATAGGCCTTACCTACATCCCTCTTGCACATCCCAAGCTTGTTTCCCTACTGTCTTACCCTCTTTGTGACCCCTTTTTCACCACTTTCCTGTCTCCCCATTTTCTTTTCTTTCAAAGAAAATAGCGGGTGTGCCAAAGAGTAAGCGTTTAAGCGGTTGTAAGCGGGTGTGCGGAGCTAACGCCAGTGCGCATAACGTGAGCTCCGCAAACCAGCGCTAACCCGGTTACAACTGCTTAAAAGTGCCTTAGTCACTTTGATTGACAGGTCCTGTACTCAGTTCAAAAGCAAAATATAAACTGTGAGTCCCGAACCCAGGACCTTGGAAACAGTAGTCTGCATGACTTACCACTAAGCCATGACTTTTATACAAGAACATTGTGCTAAAATAAATATATCATGTAATAGTAGGAATGAATGTAAAGGGAATATAGATGTGTAGTACACAAAGCATGCCATTTAGAATTACTATCAAAACTAGTGGATTTCCATAATAGTAGTGTGTGAACAGAAACAGCCATGCTAGTTGGAAGCTAGTAGGTAATAATGTCACTATAGCACCTTGCAAGCCACACACATACTCACAGCAGGATAAGCACAGCCCATACCCCACAACCTCTTACAGGAACACATCTGGACCAAGTAATAAAATATGTGGAGCAAAGGCCCAACACCAGGGACACATTACAAATAATGTTACAACAAACGCAGACAGTTCAGAGAGTAACAGGGTCTGCACTTTGTGGGATGTTTGGAAGGGTATGCAGTCTGAAACTTGAATGTTTGTCACCATATTCTGACTTGAGCCCAGAGTGACTTGCCAGAAAAAGGTGTGCATGAGATATTGACCAAATTATGAGGCAGAAATGTGGACAACTTGCAAATATCTGTACACATGATGGGTCTGACACCACCATATTTGAATAGTTAAGAGCCTAGAGATAGCAACAGTGAATGACTTACAGGGATGCCCCACAGACCCCATGTGAAATGTACAAACAGTAGGCAGAAAGGTGTAACACATGCAATGGTAACTATGGAGTCCTGAAAGTATTCATCACTTGCATGGCAGAAAAAGTGTAGTAATACACATGCTCATGCTAACCCACAGTCACAACTGCAGCATACCAGACATTTTAATGGGTGTACCGCACTATGTACCATTCCATGAGGCACATAACAGATGAACCTGAAAGTCTCTGGGGCCTGCTCAGCAGCATACTCAAATACCCTAATAGATGTCAAGGCCCACACCATGGCCAGACCACACTGCATGCTGTAACACCC
This sequence comes from Protopterus annectens, assembly GCF_019279795.1. Classification (NCBI taxonomy): domain Eukaryota; kingdom Metazoa; phylum Chordata; order Ceratodontiformes; family Protopteridae; genus Protopterus; species Protopterus annectens. The sequence continues at coordinate 1,073,877,749 of NC_056739.1, forward strand.
TAGCAGATATAGCAAGCATTCCAAGGTGTGAATGTACATGGAAAATAGGAAAGCTACAGCAGCACACTACAGTCAAGACACCTAGCAGGCATACAAGTAGTGAATGTAAAGGGCAACTATTGAAGCCTTAGCAACAAAGTGCAAGCAAAAGTGAAAGGAAAGCACACACACACACATTAACAGTAGTAGTAGTTGTAGGTGTCAGTGTACATACACAGTTAGTACAGGAAACTGGAGAAATGAATGGAGGAATGTTAATCTACAACACACCTGGAAATATGAGAGAGATACCAACCTTTACACTCACAGAACATTGTCCACAGCATAACAGCATGGTCCCTGCCCTGAAATCTGAAAGGGCTACGCCTATCTCACATACCTTTTTATAGCACTGTTCTGAAATCACAGTGAGAACTGCAATCAGTACACAACTGGCTGCATGCAATTAGCAAATGCTGGCTAACAATTGGTGCAGAGGCCATCACATGGGCATATGCAGATACCTACAAAAGTATGCTGTACTCCCAGTCCACACATGCAATACTTTCATTGCACCCTGAGAAGGACGTGAGAGAGAGAGAGAGAGAGAGAGAGAGAGAGAGAGAGAGACAGACAGAGACAGAGAAAACTGCAATTAAGCAGACACAAACAAATTGTTCAGCAACAGCTACCTGAAAGCTGACAACTGGGAAGTGGAGCAGCAGGACAGAGAACCAGACAGCAACACAAGCAGCTGTGACAAACACAGGTAATGTAAAGTTATACTATAAAGGTCTACATACTGTGAACCCTCCATATGTGTCATTGGTCTGTATCCATATGTATATGAAGATGTGTAAAGGGCAGGGGACATACAGCAACTATCAGTGAAGGCTGCACATACATTTGTATGTGAAAGCATTTATGTGCACATATCAATGTTGGTTGGTTGTAGTGCCATGTACAAAGTAGGTTTCACAGTTATGTATGTTTAGCAGTATGTCAGTGTGTGTATACAGTATGGTAGACAAATATGTTGATATACCTGTCTAACATATGGATACGTATGTATGTCAACATATGTATGTGTGTATATATATATATATATATATATATATATATATATATATATATACATATATATATATATATATATATATATATATATATATATATATATATATATATGATATGCATACATGTATACATACATAGAGAGAGAGATATAGGAATACATAGACAGATGTAGATAGAATATTGTACAAACATATCTATGTAATGCACACATACAGATATAGATATATGTAGATACATATACATAGACAGACTGATCTATCTACAGGTATGACTGTATATGATGACCTGCAACACAGCCTGTCCCACCCCCTCTGTCACTCACACCCCCTCTGTGGCCCCCCTCCTCATCTATAGTAATATATGTACAATTATATATATGTGTATATGTATGGACATATATATATATATATATATATATATATATATATATATATATATATATACATATAGATATATCTATATACATATATATATATATAGAGAGAGAGAGAGATGTATATAAATTCTGAGTGAGGCACATGTGTACAGATGTATTGCAACAGGTGCCTGGTGACAAAGGCATGGAGTGAACACCAGTGTCAAAACTGGAGTACCATACCACATTCCGGATCACCTACACTAGTAACCACCAGATATGTGATTGGCTGCCCACCACTGCATGTGTCAGGGGTGAACAGGGTCATAAATGTGTACAATAGTGGCCCCAATGATATTCACAGTGGCACACTATCCCTGGAATACCTGCACATGGTATGTGTCAGCGGACATGGTGTGTCAGCTATGGACATGTAGGTTGGTGTACCCTCCACACCACATAATGGATGCCATGGTATGGACCTCACATGACAGCTACAGATATGGAGAAGGACACAGTGACATGTACAACACTGTCACAATGCACTCAAACACATTACCAATGCACAGTGACTGACAACACCACAGAGTACACATATGCTACCCACATAGAGGTTACCACTCCCGGATTTACATATGTAAGTCACACCCATGACAGATGTCCAACAACCATAGTAACACCTCACACCATCCACAACCTACATGTCTGCTGTGTGTCATCCGTGCCACTGCAATAGAGTGCACATGTGGAGGTAAGAGTTCCTACCCACAGATAAGACATACCCTGCAATAAACCACACAGTGTTAAGAAGCAAGACTCCCCATGAGTACATGTCACACATACCCCTGCTGAATGTTAGTCAGATAGGTAATATGCCATATGAGTCACCCTGTGCAACTGTGTGACAGCAGCAGGTACCATCACACCACGTGTCACAATGGTCAGGGTAGCAGAACAGTACGCTGCTGTAGTCCCAAGGGCAATAGCATATTGTATAGTATTGTATTGTAATGTAATGTATTGTGTTGTATTGTATTGGTATGCTGAGGTGCCTCCTTCGTGGAGTGGAACCACTGCTGCTGTGCGCCAGTGTACAGGTACATATCCTGTAGTCAGGTTAGTGTTACATAGCACTTCTATATGTGTGTTTATCTCCTGTCAAAGTTTATGTAGCATGCAACTGGGGATACCATCATGTCCCATCCATGTTGTGTATTCTGCTGTCCTGAGGGTGGCTCTCACCTGGACATCTGTGATGACAGGGAGGTTACAGTCAGCTGGGGTAACTATGTCTTATTTTGGGGGAGAGGGCAGGGTGACACCTGCACTGAACCTGTCTGCCACAATGTTGTCGATATCTGTGGTGTCAGTGAAATATTTGTAGTTGTGTACTAACTATGGGCATAGAGGATGGATCCTGACCAGGTTGCTAACATAACTGAAGAAGGCCTTCTGGTTATCTGTAGTGTCCCTCTTGATTTCCCTCTCAAAGTTGCCCATGGATTTTGTATGATGGAAAATAGATCCTTACTAGTGCTGCTCAGACATGCCCTCCCTTTATGGAATTATGCTCTGTCTTGCAGTAGCTTCCATCTTCTGTAATACAATCTGTCTATGGCTGGGGTCCACCAGACAGGATGCTGTCCCTTTGTGGAGAGTGTCTTGGTCATATATGGGATTGCATGATCCATGCATTCTCGGAGATGTCTGTAGAAAGCAATTGTGTAGGGGTCAGCATTGTGGGTTGTATCTGCCACTGGCCCAGTGGGCTGAAAGGATACCATGTCACTGTTACAAAGTGTAAAGTTTGTATCTGTAATGTTATGCACTATAGTCGTTTGTGCTGGTGGTGGAGGTGGGATATGTATATCCAGGGCAATCAGTGTGTGGTCAGCTCACAGTAGTTGATGATGTAAGCCATACAGTACTTAGATACAAACCCCCAGAGTGAGGAGGTGCTCTTGACCTGAATCAGTGTTCTGACTGCTGGGGTTTGGTAGTATGTCGTATGGAGTGTGCCAGGTACTGTTGCACAGTTGCTGGCTGAGCACTGATACCTGGCCATCTACATGTGTTTCCACCAATAGACAGACAGATGCTACATATGTGAGATATGTTGTATCATAACAGTCGAGTAGTATGTGTGCCAAATTCTGCTGACATATATTGCTGATACCAGGTTATTTTCTTTCCCAGGTACATGGCCCACCCGCGGAATCCCATCTACTCCACAGCTGAGGATGAGGAGATACACCAGAGCCTGGTGCGGGATTATGCAATACTCTTTTCCCGCACCAGCCAGAATCAGCAGGAGAGGGCTGCACTGTGGCAAGACCTTGTCAGTCGGGTAAATGACATAGGCACGCATAATAGGACATATGAGTAGGTACGACATCACTGCAGTGATTTAATCAGACATGTCCGTCAGCGTGCGTCGGATATCCACAGGCAACAGGTCGCCACAGGTGGTGGGGTGGCTACACATCCCCCACTCACCAGACTGGAGGGACTACTCATGAGTGTAGTGGCTCCAGTTCGCCAGCAACAACAACAGCAGCAGACATGCATTATGATGGAGGCTGGAGCCACGCAGCAGCAAGACAGTGAACGTGCAGGTAATATGCCATATGTATAGTTGACTGTTGTGTACACTGGTAGTTAATGCATGTGTGAGGTGTGTCCTTGGGTTGTAGCTGTCACCATAGTATTTAATGTGCAAGTGTGATATCCTCAATATTAGCAGCTGACCTGTGAAAGGCAACTGTTGTACTACTGACCTGTATCATACTCAGTAACAATGGCAAAGTTGTGCCCACTGACTTTAGTTTCTTCACGTCTGCAGGACCCTCTGGTATAACAGCAATGCAGCCTATCCATGCTGGTGAGTGTGTATTAACAATTCCAGTAATAATGTTGATAGTAATAGTACTATTTGGCTTACTTAGTAGTGCTCTTTGTATGCATGTAGGTGTGTCTGTGTCTGTGTGTTGATATCATGCATACTGAGTACTGTACAATTGTGTGAAACTGTGTGCATGTGTGGACGTGTGCATGTGTGAACCTGTGCACGTGTGCACGTGTGCACCTGTGCATGTGTGCACGTGTGCACGTGTGCATGTGTGCACCTGTGCATGTGTGCACGTGTGCATGTGTGCATGTGTGCATCACTGGTAATGTGTAGACATTGTAAACTGTGTTTCCTGTTTCCCTCCCACAGGTTCTGTTGCTGCTCTGGTGTCATGTAGCAGGGAACCTGAATCAGGCGCCGTGGGTACTGATAATGATGACATCTATGTAATGGCACAGGAAAGTATGCCAGGGTCCGCCATTGGTCAGCCGATTGACAGATGCGCTGTCGACCCCATCAATGCGCACAGTTATCCTGCCAATACACCCTTTGTCACCAATGTCCCTAGGTGATGGACAGCATACAGTGGGCATTGACCAGGGTCATGTGGTATCTGTGGCACATGCCTCCCCACACAGCAGCCATGGGCATGGCCCAGAGATGGTACCACACAGACAGATGTTCAGGGGTTCTCGTGGGGGCATCCGTGGGTGTACTGCCCCTGTCAGACATGCCCACAGAGGTCTTACAACCTCAGCTATGTTTCAGGCTGTCATGCAGGCACAGTCATGTATGGAACGGTACACCAGACAGGGTCTGAGGGAGCTGACAGCATGTCGCACAGCCATGACTGACAGTATGCGTGACATTGCGGCTGCCATCCGTGATTTCACCGATGTCATAGACAGACGTTGTGGGGACATATTAGACCAGTTCCACAACTACATGTCCATAAGCCAGGGCGATAGTGGGCGGTTGAGGCATCGACGTGGCCGTATGCCAGCAACAGCAGCAGCTGGCAGTCGTCGTGGATGACAGCAGGGCCGCGGCCGCCCCCGTAGTGCCAGCAGCAGCCCCAGCAATGCTGGGTCTGTGCTGTCATCAGACCGCCCCAGGAGACCACGTGCACGTGGCTCTGGCCAGGCCCGACAGGGATCTGTGTCCAGTCAATGAACACCTGCTTCTGATGACAGTACCCAGTCTGGGTTGGTACCGGATACGGTCTGTAGCACCCCTGCAAGGCACAGGTACTGTGTCCGTGGCCAGAGACACTGATCTGTATGACCTGGCAGGTACAGTCTGTGGCTGTCCACAAACACCAGTATATGGCAGCCATGAGGTGGAACTGTGTGCATCCATACACACATGTGAATTGACAACACCTAGGGCTACCGCATACATGCACACACTGCATCAACATTGCCCCACCTTCTACTGCTGTCCCTCACCAACACACATACACATACATGTCAATTGGTGGTATTGGTGGCTGACTCAGGCATACCAAGTTCACACCCTGTGCATATGATGAAACTGTGCCACCTCCTGCAATCTGTAACAACTGTGCAGGTACAGGTTAACATGTTGCTGATGCACAGGGTGACCACATAGATGTGTAGTAATAGTATCATGTTAACAGTACTGTGTGCTGAATTAATTGTGGGTATATCACAGCATGCCTGATGCAGTAAGTGTGTGATTGTCATGTCCTGTTGTCTACACCCATGGTAAGTACCATAGTGTATCATCTGCACATGTTGGCATACTGGTGGTAATGATGTCAACAGAAGGCTACACACATAGGTAGCACAGGGGATAAGGTAATGACTGTAGTAATACACAATGATGGACATGTAAATTGCAAGTGGCATGTTGCCCACACTGGACTCTGCAATGCAGATGTTTGAGGATGTTGATATGTGTGCAGTACTACACGACTGGTACAGGACACACAGGAGCACTGCATGCTCACATCTCATACCATGCTAGACAGCCCCAACACACATAACTAACTGTCACAGGAGGGAGAGTCCCCATATATGTCAGGGATACTGTGGTGGCAGGCCAGGTAGCATACATCCTACTAAGTATGGAACTACTGAGTGAAGGCTCAGTGTCTGTTATTTGACATGTGTATTACTGCAGGTATGAGCACATGGGCTTCCATCCAGTTATTGTACATCCTGACAGTACATGGTCTGTACACTTGTGTGCACTGAGACTGGACCCTAGTCATCTGACCCATGTATGTCCATGTACATGTGCATAGTGCCTGCATATTTGCAGTGTTACCTACTGGAACTGGTACAACTTGTTTGTTGTACAATGGACTACATGCAACCCTGTTTACTGTAGCTTTGTTGGCATGCATGTTTGCTTGCAATTACCCTGGAATACTGATCACACCTGCAATGCATAGTTATAGAGCTTCTGTGGACTCCTAGTGCCATCTACATAGCTTACTATATGTATGTCCATGTCCCACTTGACAGGATGTCACTGTTTGTCCTGTTCACATGTACATTGCCTGTGACACAGTGCATATGACTTACCTGGCATGTGCCCACGTGAGCAGTCATATATGCTACTGCTAACTAATCACAGGCACTACACCTTCACATATTCATCTTCTGTTGAACTACCTGCTTTGCTAGGGACAGCCTGCACCTGTCACCCCTGGGATTTCAGATATTGGCAAAGGCTCTTGCTACCCCCATAGTGCCTATGTTAGGCAAGGCTCAAATGACAAACCCACCTTCATAGGTATCACAAGGGATAAGAAACTAAGAGTAATGCTACCCAACGCCAGAAGTCTAAACCTCCAGATGCATGCACCCAAAACACTCCCTGGCATGGAGAACATCGATATCTGTGCAGTAACAGATGCCTGGTTCAGGGCTACTGAGAGCACACCAGCACTACCAGGTTTAACCTGGTTGATTTCTTTGAAACAGTCACCAAGGCCATTGATGAGGGGAAGGTGGTTCACACAGCCTACCTGGACCTTGCAAAGGCCTTCACAACAATACCCCACACGGGCATTCTAGAGAAGCTCACCAGCTTAAATATAAGCCCCTATGTCACTAGATGGATTGCACAGTGGCTCAAGGACAGAACCCACATGGTTAGAATTGCTGGAGCCATGCCAGACTCCAAAACAGTTACGAGTTGTGTCCCACAAGGCTCAGTCCTGGGACCTCTCTTGTTTGGTATATATTTATTGGAGGTACAGGCCAACACGGACGGACTGTGGCTGACCAAATATGCAGATGACTGCAAACTGGCCACCATAATCGACTCTCCAGCCGACACAAGCATCTTCCAAAGGGGCATCATAGAAACAGACAACTTGTGCCAGAGCCATGGCCTTCAGCTGAACAGTGTTTAGAAAGGGAAACGTGCATCCTGTAGTCTGTTCACCTAGTTGCCAAAAGGGACATTGTCCTCACACACACTAACCCCCCTCAGCCAAAAACACACACATGCCATTTGCAGGATTCAAACCCCTATCTGACTATGTTATGACACTCGAGACAGACACATTAGCAGAGTGTGCTATTCGCATTACTGGGAGGTTTCCCTTCTCTTGCTGTACTTATAGGGTGCTGACATCATCATTGTTTAGAAAGGGAAATGTGCATCCTGTAGTCTGTTCTCCTAGTTGCCAAAAGGGACATTTCCCTCACACACACACACACACTAACCCCTCAGACAACCACACACACTTGCCATTTGCAGGATTCAAACCCCTACCTAACTATGTTATGACACTTGAGACGGATGCATTAGCAGAGCGCGCTATTCGCATTACTGGGAGGTTTCCCTTCTCCTGCTATACTTATAGAGTGCTGACATCATCAGTGTTTGGAAAGGGGAATGTGCATCCTGTAGTCTGTTCTCCTAGTTGCCAAAAGGGACATTTCCCTCACACACACTAACCCCCCCTCAGACAAACACACACACTTGCCATTCGCAGGATTCAAACCCCTACCTAACTATGTTATGACACTTGTGACAGACGCATTAGCAGAGCGCACTATTCACATTACTGGGAGGTTTCCCTTCTCCTGCTATACTTATAGAGTGCTGACATCATCGGTGTTTAGAAAGGGGAATGTGCATCCTGTAGTGTGTTTTCCTAGTTGCCAAAAGGGACATTTCTCTCCCACAGACTTACACACACACCAACCCCACTCACACACTCACACACACACACACACACTAAGCATTTGCAGGATTCAAACCCCTACCTAACTATGTTATGACACTTGTGACGGACGCATTAGCGGAGTGCGATATTCGCATTACTGGGAGGTTTCTTTTCTCCTGCTGTACTTATAGGGTGCTGACATGATTGGTGTTTAGAAAGGGGAATGTGCATCCTGTGGGGAGGCAGACACCAAGCACACTCTGGCTAAGCTGTCATTCCCTAGGGCAAACAGCCTAGTGTTGACCTCTACACCCATATGTTTAATTGTTAAATGCACATTATTTGTTGCTGGTAGACTGTTTGCACATCTTTATTGCCATAGCATTCCCTGTTTGTATGAACAACTTGTGCATCTGTGGAAGATGTTTGCATATGGGAGGGATCCACTATATCACATATGTCTCTGTAGTCATTTAACTGTGTGCACTGGGCAGACTGCTGTAATGTGGTTGGTTCCTGGAATAACACATAAAAATACCAGATATGTGTGTCCAACTGCTAAATTGAGATTTGGCCTAAGTGTGTGAGCATGCCCAGTTCAGCCTTCCCATGGCATGTTGTCTGACATATGTCTCATTTATCAAAGTGTGTGAGCATGCCCAGTGTGAGCATTCCATATGTTGGACTCTGCAGCCCACCACATTTGTGGATGAGTGTGAACTTCAACAAATATCACCCGTTTATGGTTGTGTGTTGTGTGTCATGTTGTGTAGTTACTGTACAACTGCTTTGTGTGTGAACACAACAGCATTATACTGTGCCTGCAGTGTTTGCATGGGATACTTTGCATACAGTTGTCAACATCCTTTCACACTGACCTAACACTGTAGTACTGTATAGTGTACTGGTAGTACTTTGACTGTGGTGGACAGTATCCTGGGCTTTAGTGCTATCACTGCTTTACATTTTGATAGTGAGCACAACAGCCTGGTTAGGGGCCAGTTGTTTACATCTGACCATGTTGCATTCTGTTCAGATATGAACTACTTAAACCAGGCTTGTCCAACATTGGTAGTGTATTCCACAACATAGGTGTACATTTGCAAACACTAGCGATGTGCCCTAGTCCATGTCTAATGCTAGTTGGAGAGTGTGTTTGTCCTTCAACACACATTGTAAGTGGAGTTTGCCATGACATATGTCATGGTTAGTATACTGTGCCTCTGTCTACCTGTGACATGACAGTGATACCCAGGATAAAGCTACCATCTCCCATCCACTCATCAAGATTCCTATTGAGGAAGATTGATAAGTGACTCTATGGGTAGCCTGTACTGGGGTTCACTCATGGGTGGGGGTGGCTTCTGTGTTATGGATCATGCAGTACAGCTTGTCCCATGTAAGTCAGTGCTGGGGTTCAGGTCTCTCATGTGCATAGCTCACTGCCATTCAGATTGTACAAGGTGCAGCATGTTTATTGATACCAGCAACACAGGCAACACATGGCATCTGCGCAAGCTCTTTGATACTCCTGGTGAGGTACTGTTGGGGACTTTACGGTTGATGGAGATGTCTGCTTAGGTACATCCCACAGGGGCTATTGTAGTCAATTGTACCGCTGATGAAGGATGACTGCAGAGCCACAATGACCTCCCCTTATCTAGATCTGACAACCTTCATGATTAGGTGGGTATATGGTATGTTTCTGTAAACACTACAGCACATGTTTGTCCAATGCAGGATATCTATCACCTTGTGTCCCCAGGTCTCTCATTACATGTTAACTACATAATGGGTTAACACCTATGTGGTAATTGGTGGGCACTTACTGTATATCCACTGGGGTTGACTATACATGTTTCTGCAATTAGCTTGCTGACATGGCTATGGCACCAGTTGTCTGTTTCTATGTGGCCCTTTTGTGGGATGCTTGTGTCAGCTGGTGGATCATATGTGGTGAGCAGTTTGTAGTCCTCTGCAAACATGTTCGGACACAGTCCTTCCATGTTTGCCTGTACCTATGGGACATATATACCAGACGAGGGAGATCCCAGGACCAAGCCTTGTGGGATGCCAGTTATATCTGGTTTGTAGTCTGACATGGCTGCAGCATGTCTGACCATGTCTGTTCTGTCCTTGGTCTGGTTTGCAACCCCTCTATTGACATAGGGGTTTATATTTAAGCCGGTGAGCTTATCTATAATGAACACATAGGGTATTGTATAGAAGCCTTTGCAAGGTCCAGCTATGCTGTGTGGACCACATTGCCCTCATCAATGACCTTAATGACTGTTTCAATTGAGTCAAACATGTTTAGGGGCAGGATCTGCACTTAAGAAAGCCACACTGGGTAGGGTCCGGTGTCAGTAGGTCCCCGATATCTTTATGTCTGTGGTACATGCTGATCCTTTCCATAGCTGTGCAGACTGAGCTTCTCAGGATTCTGGGGTAGTAGTTTTCAGTATCCATTCAGGCAACACCTTTGTTGAGAAGGACCACTGTTGTTGTACACTGCTCTTTGGGTACATATTCTGTGGTAAGGCTGACATTGAGCAGTAGTGTGGTTTGGCATTCCATTGATCTTGGAGTCCATGTTGCACTAAGCCCAGGACACCATCTCATACCATTGCTGCTGTGTGTTTTGCTTTGTAGATGTTGGCTGTTACCTCAGCATCTGCAATGTCAGGGGCCAGCAGTCTGCTGGGATAGATATTCTGCATTCGGGGGGGGGGGGGTTGCACTGCACCTGTCAGGATGTATGTTGGCAATATGTGTGTGTGTTTGTGATATTTGTGTGATTCAGAGCATATCTGTGAATTCCCAACATGGTTCCTACCATCAGTTGTGAAAGCCTTGGGATTATCCTTAGTGTCCTGTACAATTTGTTACTTCATAGGTTCATAGGTTCATACTAGGCTATCCACCCTAGGGCATTTGTTAGCCTAGCCAGAGTGTGTGTGGCTTTTGCCACCCTTTGCTATGTGAATATTATGGCCATTTATGATTTGCTTTGCTGTGCCTCTGTCTGGACATGACACAGTGAAGACCCCCAGTGTAACTCTACAATCATCCATCCACTTGGCAAGATTCCTGTTGAAGAGTGTCAGTGAAGGGCTCTGCCTAACATGGAGTGGGATTCTGGTCCAGGGTGTGGGGAGCCTCTGGATTATGTATCTGTCCCACCAGCACATCCTATTTCATTATTTGTTGAGGTTGACATCTCTCACTCTCGCAGCTCCGATGGATTTGAGTTTTCTGGGGTGGAGCATGTCCATTACTCCTGTGTTGGGCATGGCCTTCTACAACAGGCATGCAATGCCTCTGTGTAGGCAGTATGTGACTGCATTCAGCTGGGGTGTCTACAGCCAGGCAGCATATGACATATATTTGAGACCCTTTATCATCTTGGTGAGGTACCTTTGAGGTCTAACTGCTGCAGGTGTCAGGTAAGGTACATCTCATATGAGGCATTGTACTAGATTATGGGTGTGATTAGAGAACAGTATAGGGGCACAATGACCTCTGTTGACGTAGATGTGAATCCTTTCCTGATACGGTGTCAAATGTAGACAGTCTTCCTAGCCACATTGGCAATGTGGGTGTCACATAACAGGTTACTGTCCACTTGTGTCCCTAGGTCCCTGGTTACTCCTTCCATACATAATGGTTTACCACCTATGTGGTAATTTGTGGTACCTTGTTTGGTATTTGGTGGGACATTCATACTGTCCGGTGTCTTCAGGACGGCTGGGTGGGGTTCCTGTGTGTGGGAGTGTGGTCTGTAGCATGCTACAGACTGTACAGCAGTCTTGCCTACAGTTAGTTGCACATGGGTGGACTCCAATGCCTTGTGCATTGTCAGTTACCTGGACGTATGGGTGTCTGTGCTGAATATGGATACTCACCCTCCTTTTATGTTTTGTTCCAGGTTTTGGGGCCATGACACATGATACGTGGTGATACGTGGTATAACCTGGTAGTGCTGGTGTGCTGTCAGGAGGCTTGCAGCAGATTTCTGTCACTGCACAGACATCGATGTTCGCCATACTGGGGATGGCCTTGGGAGCATGCATATTGGGGTTTACACATCTGGCATTGGTCAGCATTACCCTTATGTTTCTTTCCAGTTATGTTTTCTAGGGTGGTGGGTCAGTCTTTTCAGCCTTGCCTACAAAAGGCTCTATGGAGGTGGCAAAGGCCTTATCCAATATTCAGACACCCAGGGGTAACAGGTGCAAGCCATCCCAAGAACAGCTACGTGGCTTGTCAAGCATGACATCCCAAGCAGACAGACATTGGATCCCCTTGGAATGACACCAGTAAGTGTGCCACTTGCTATGACTGATCATTCCGTGTTTGTACTGTGGCATTATTCTCGGTAAGGGTAGGATGCTGCAAACGGTGAGTGTCATACCGGCCTGGACTACATAATCAGAGAGCTCATCTATGTCTCTTTTCATGTAGTCTAGGGAGGTACATCTCAGGTCATTCACACCAGCATGGACTATGACTGCATCATACTTCTACTTGCTTTGGAGTGACCTGCATACTTCTGTTATGTGGCGTATGGTGGCAGCCTACAGGCAGCTTACTGTACCCTTTCCCTTGTTCAGTCTGGTGTGCGGGACAGCAGTGTGTCTGACTATGGAGTCACCTATTACAACTGTATCAGGCATGTTGTTTCTCCTTCTGGCCTGTGACTGTTTGGCACACCAGCTTTGTGTACTATGTGTTGCATGTGCTATGTTTGGAGGTTGTTTGATTGGGTGTCTGCTTTAGAGGCCTCTGTTGGTGTGCTGTGTTTGCAATTTGTGCCTCCGGGAATGTTTTTCTGTGTTTATGTGTTTGGTTTGCAGTTGTGATAGGTCTATGTGGGACTGTGTTTGTGGTGTGTGTGGTTACCTTCTCCTCCTGACTAGTTTTGGGAGTACTGAGTTGAGGGAGCTCAGCCTCCAGTTTGGATAGCTGGTTGCATCTCTCACATATATTTGTATTTCTTGGGTGGAGTTGGGGGTTGTCTGTGTACTTGTGGCAGGTGTAACATTGCCTCAGGATTTGCAGATTCAACTTGTTGTGGCTGGCCTTAGTGGATTGTATGTGTGGACAGATTTTATTGCCATACTACTGATCGGTGATTACTTCATTGTTTATGTTTGCTCTATCATATAGTAGCTTCCTCATTCGCTTGCATGGTTTGGTTATGGCTGGTGTCCACCATGCCAGATTCCTGCGTGTATGGCATTGTGTCTTGTTTTAATTTAGGATTGCATAATCCAAGCATTCCTGGCAGTGTTCATGGAATGGCTGTATTACAGGTTCTGAGGTGTGGCCCATATTTTGCACCTGCACAGGACCTTTAATGTATTCCACATCAGTTTGGAGGAGTGCAAATATTGCTTAACACATGTTTTCCACTGTGGTTTTCTGGCCAGGGACTGTGGTCAGGATTCGTATATCCAGTGTGATTACTCTACGGTCTGGTTTTACCAGTGAGCAATGCACTTCTCATCTTGCCATCCAGTACCCATGTTGCTGATTATCACATCCAGTATGCTTACCCCTCTTGTGGGAGTGGTACGTTGTTCCTAGGCCTTTTGGTTTATGGATTCTATGAACTTTTGTCCGACACTGTTGCAGCTGGTATAATGCTCCCAGTCTATATGTATGGGTATTTTCAGTCACCCAATATAATGTGGTTTGGAGGACTTGATATATTCATGTATTCCAGCATAGGCCAGGTGCAGTTCCTGGTGTTGGGACAGTAGTCTGTAGCAGGCTATAAACTGGGGGGGGGGGGCAGTTTTAGCCACTGTTACTTGACCATGGCTAGTCCATGCTGCTTTTTGTTGTGGTACCAACATGGGGGTGTGGTTATCCTTGACAATTCTTGCTAGTCACCCTCCTTTTGTAGCTTGTTCCATGTTTTGAGGCTGTACAGCACAGTATGAGGTGTAACCTGGTAGTGTTAGGGTGCTGTTGTGATCCTTGGCTCAGTTTTCTGTTACAGCACAGATATCACCATTCTCCATACTGGGTGAGTTTAGACTGCATGCATCTTGCTGTTTCGACTTATCCCTTTTCTTATTCTTATCCCTTCTGATACCTATGGAGATAGGTTTGTGTTTTGCGCCTTACCTATTCAGGGCACACTGTGATTAACAACAGCCTTTGCCAGTATCCATACGGCCTGCACTGATAGGTGCATGCCAGTCCTAGCAGGCGGTGCATCATGTCATGCTCAGCATGTCATCCCAGACTGGCACACATTGGATCCCCTTTGACTAACTGCGATACTTCCGTCAATTATTGCACTTGATCATCTCATTGTCATGTTGTGGCATGATGCTTGGTGAGGGTAGGATGTTAGTCAGGGTCCTCAGGTTTGCATATAGTACATGGTGTTACATTACTTAACACATAGCATTCATGCCTCAGGTGGTGTTGCAGGGCTGCCTCTGTCGGATGCGCATATTACACTTCCCTGTACATGTTTGAGAGCAGGTTGTGTCATGTTAGGCATCCCTGTTACTATATGAGTGAGTCAGAGAGGGGTATCATTCCCAGAGTTCCTACTGAGCCAGTGTATGTGCTATGCATTGCCTCTTTGTCAAGGCCAGGGCATACTGGGCACGCCTCCTTCTGCCTACTGGGGCAGTCTCAGGTTGTTCCTCCTCCGAGTCACGCTCTGCCTGTGATGGCCTTGGCAATGGTGGGGGGCTATTTGGCCCGGCCCTATGCTGGTCCTGCTGCAGCTGTTTTCGCAAGATCATATTATGTAGCATAGCACATACCATGACAATTTGGGTACATGTAGTTGGTGTGTACTGCAAGGCTCCACCAGATGTGTCCAGACACCGGAACCGTGACTTGAGCAGCCCAAACACACGCTCTATTACATTACGTGTTTGTGCGTGTGCCTCATTATGACGTTCCTGTTCAGGTGTGTGTGCGTTTCTAATGGGTGTCATCAGCCACGGCTCCAATGCATAACCTGCATCCCCCACTAGGTGTCCATGCGGGATGTCCCCATTGGCAAATGTCTGGTACAGCTGCGTCAAATGCCAGATGTGGGAATTGTGGTAGCTCTCAGGACAGCCAGCACACACATTCATTATTATGCCCTGGGCATCACACACGACCTGGCAGTTGATGGAGGGGAAGCCCTTGTGGTTGATGTATGCCCTACCCCGCTCACTGGATGGTGCTTTCATGCGTATGTGCGTGCAGTCTATTCCACCCACTACCTCAGGGTATTCCGCTATTTGCTGGAAGAGACGCATATTGCTGGCCAATACCTCACGGGCATTGGGGAAATATACATGATCACCGACATGTGCTGACATGGCATCCAGGAACTGGTGCAGTACCCTGGAGGCTGATGCCTGTAATATCCCCATCATATCACCAGTTGGTCTCTGGAAGGTACCTGTTGCTAGTATTCTTAGGCCAACACATACCTTGGTTTCCACTGGGATGGGTTCCCCTCTGTTGGTTCTGTGTGTGAGGCGTGGCCTGCACAGCTCCACTATTTGCTGCAGGAGGTCTCTGTCCACTCTATAGCGCTCTACTATCTCCAGCTCATGTAACCCATGGTAGGTGACCCTGGGCCTGTACACTCTTCTCCGTCTCCTCACTGTGGGTTGTCTGGCACCATCTGCATTGTCACCACCCTCAGCAAGTCCCCTATGTCTCATTATGACAGCTATGGCAGCCCCTAACATTTCTACTCTGAGTTCAGCTTTTTCAGTTTTCACTTCTGATAACTTAACTCCTGTCTTGCAGTGTCTCTTGAGAGAAACATCCTGCACTGCTGTTTGCAGAGTTTTAAGTGCTGGGCTGGGCTACTATTCTGCCTGTGTAATTGCCTGCATCTAATTGTTTTCACCTGCTAGCTCCAGCAGTATCCCCTGCTAGCTTCCTACTAAATCTGTTGCTTCCTTTTTCCTTTCTGTTTCCTCAGGGTGGAGCCGTGTGTAAACCAGCAGAAACACGCTCACAGTGGCTTACATGCGCGCACACATGCTTACACAGTTCAGAATCTGCTTATTCAGATTACAACCCGTGCATGCCCGCGCAAACAGTGTTAAACATCTCCCAAAATGCTCCCACATGCTCAGTCTGCCTTACACGCGCGCACATTGTCTTACTCGCTCTTCATGGTGCACACACGTGCGCATACACGTCCAGCAAGAAACTTTGGTGTAGGCAACAGTGTACACCTTCCATTTCTTGACTTTCTCATGCTTAGTTAGTGGCACACCTCTTTCCATGATATCTGTTTGACATCTGTCATGTAACTCTGACCTCCAGTGAACTGCATTTCTTTCTACCATTCCCCCCTGTGATGTCACCTATCTCCTACTCTGTTCCTCCCCCTTCTGTAACTCTTACACTACTCAGACTGTGCTCATTTGCTATGTGACAGTGGAATTCAGTATCCTTACACTCATTTGCATCAGATTGCCTACTAATGCTTAGTTACATGTCTTAGACTCAGCTTCCCCCTTAGCAACCACTACACGGTGGCCATGTTGGTTTTGGTCTGCTGGTCCCTGCATTGACATTCCATGGATTGCATAAAACCTACATTTGTAGGTTTAAAACCTTCGTTTTTATGTTTTATACAGCGCAGCCCGTTTGCGCGGGGCTGCGCTGGGTTTAAACATCGGCAATCGTCGAAAAAAAATATATATATTTTTAATATATTTGCATCAGGTTACTTTGCCAATGGCCACATATTTGGCCATTGGCATGCTGCCTGACACATATGCACCCTTTATTTGGAGCTGACATGGCTCCATTACAGCTTTTGCAGAAACGTACTCAGTTGTCAACTGAGTACATTTCTGCAGCTAAAACGGCTCTTACACGGGCTGTTCTGGGCTTCCTGGATCGCTAATCATCCTCATTTGCATGCTATTCGGCTGCAAGTGAGGTGATTAGCTTAGCCACTCCCACTCCATGTGAGAGCCATTTTAGCTTGTCTCTTACACGGACTTTGGGCTGTTCCTGGATCGCGAAGGCTGCATGGAGTCTTACACTACTCTTAGACGTCGTGCAAGCCTTCGTGAATCCGGCCCATTATCTTATATACAAAGGTAATTTTTTTGTTAAAAAGTCACATGGTCTTTAATTACAAATTAGTGTTGAATTGGATGTCGGCATGCCCATCATTGCTAACACTTGAAGTATATCAACTAAGCATTCAGTAAAATGTCAATAATTTAAATGTAAAAATAACTACTACACATATAACGCAGCATAAATGGCATCAAGAACACTTATACATCAAAACTGATGAATACCGCAACTCTGCGGTAGTCCTCATGAAAAGAATCCCTATGAAATAACAAACACAACGTCAATATATACCTCATGTAACACTACTGAAACACATAGTCACCTAATAGACGCTGTCAGGTATTCTACACACTCCAATCTAGACGCCCTGATAAATCCAAAATGGTATTGTGTTCCTGCAGTTGAAAAAGTGCCCTTTTAACAGCAATTTCCACTCAGCATAGAAAAGACCCAGTGTTTGTACTAAAGGAAAATCAGCGCGTACATAAGCCGAAAAGAGAAACCCCAGTAATGCCTTAAAGGGCCATAAACCGAAAACTAAAACTAAAGGGCACTTAGGAAGTCTACCACCCCGGGTAGCTACGTCATCAATAAAACAACCTTAAAAAGTTAATTCACTAGTCAGGGATCTGGAAACCCATGTAGACAGTAACCTAACCTTTGATTAACATGTGTCCAAGGTAGTAAGAAAATTCTTCTGTGTTGCCTAAAAAGCTATTTTCCTCTTAGTTCTTTTCTGACAACTCCCCTTTAACTTCTACCATTACTACCTTTAACATCTTTGCTGTTTCTCTACTAGCCTCCTTCACCTTCTCTCTTTTTCACCTCTTATATACCCATTTTATGGCCTAATTCCAAACTTTGCATTCTTTTGTAACTCAAATGGCATCTTTTTTTTGCCTCTTCAACATACTCATGTCCATAGCCCTGAGTTCTCCATCCCTAACCCTTTCCCATAACTTGTTTTCACATGCAGCTGTTATTAATCCTTGACTTTCCGCCCCAGTATTAACATAATCAATGGTCTTAAAATTCCAGACTATCATCCTTGCTTTATATTCTTACTCTTTCCATACTGTAAACCATATAGTGGTATGATCACTGTTGGATAATGCTGCCTTAACATGGACGTCCATGATCCCACAGTCTTGGTTAAACCATATCCAGAAATTCCAATCTTTCTGGTACAGTCCCCAAAGCCCTGACTCATGACCTCAGTCAGCTCCCACTCCTTCTCAACCCTGGAACTCAGAATCTCTCTGTCTACTCCCGGCAGATGCAGATTCCCAGTAAGTATGTCCCTATTACTCCTTACCACTCAGTCCTTTATTCTCTCTTCCAGTTTCTATTAACCTCCTCCCTCCTTGATGCGTCTGGAGGGTGGTATACTTACCAGTCCACTATCTCTCACCTCCTTTCTCTGCTTTAAATGTCAGGATACTTAACGTAGACTATGACCTTACCAGCTTCATTGCCTAATTCTTGGTTTTGTGTTCTCTGTCATCTCTGGGCTCACATCTGATGCCCCCCATTCCATGCTGATTGCTTCTTCATATTCATATCTTCCTTCTCTGTCATTTGTGAACAATCTTCACCCAGACATCCCCATGTCTCCCCTTCCCCTTTTCCTGCCTTATGTTTCTCTGATAGCTGTAGTTTCACCCTAACACCACCTGCCTAAACATGAAACTGCTCTCATTGCAGGCATTCTTAACCCTGAAAAATGCTGACATCTGCGCTGTCACATATGTCAGATACTCATCCCATCATACATTCAGACCCCAAACAGTGGGCAGTAAAGCCAAAGGAGCTGGAGTTTCAATATATATTTAAAGACATACACACCTCCAGGCTGGTCAAACAGTATGATGCACAGGAGATACTCCAGGTGCAGTTAACCATTGACAAGACCCCTATACAAATCATAGCAAGCTACTGACCCCCAAACCTGACTCAAGATGCTCAATACACCTATCTGGTTCTCTTCAAATCTATTAAGGTTTAATCCTTTACCCTGATTCTGGGTGATTTTAACTAACCAAACATAGAAGAACTCATGCCAGAACACAAATGCCCAGAGATTCCTCTATTTTGTCTATGCAAATGCTTTGGAACAGCTAGTCAGTACCCCCACAAGATGTGATAATATCTTGGAATTGGTATTAACCAACATGAGTAACCACTGCAGCATCCCTGCAGTATCATTCTCCCTGGTAAGATCCGACCATAAAGCGGTCACTTTCAAAGTCAGCATTCCACCCGATCCCCCTCTAGTTAGGGTCAAACAAAAAAACTTTTAAAAGCTGAATACAGCCTCCTGAGGGATGGTATAAACAGCTTCACAGCTCCTTCCCCCTCTCTAGGAACTAGCATCAGTATCCAAAACTATACCAGAGCACTATATGAGCATTTATACAGATGCATGGAATCAGAAATTCCCAATAGGACTAAATCATCCTCTGCAAGCAACAGTAAGCCTGTCTGGTGGACATCTGCACTAAACAAACTCTATAACAAAAGGAAAAAAATGCTGTCCAGGACCAAGAATGAGCAGGTGCACAGTTGGAAGCAATCTCTCCTTAGCCTGCACAAGTAAATAAGAGCACTAGAGAAATCCAAACTGGCCACATCTACTAGGGACAATCTTAAGGCCTTTTTCATATATGTCCACAATCTCAAAGGAAGCACCTAGATCTGTTCAGAACTGCTGGTCAAGGACACCATGTATACAAATGCCGTAGATATAGCAAACTTGCTGGCTGATAGATTGAGTGAAAACTTCACCCCTTTGTCTCCCCATCAGTAAATAAGGACATTCCCGGTACCTGCCCCCTCTCCCTTATATCTAAGGAACAGGTCATTACTGCTCTCTCAAAAGGCAAAAAATACAGCCTCCATGGGACCTGATAACATCCCAAGCTGCATCCTACATGAACTCAAGTAGGAAGTTGCAGCACCATTAAGCGCCCTATTCAACCAAAGCCTGAGTACTGGCTTTGTCCAAGCTGAGTGGTGGACAGCCACTGTCATCCCTTTGCACAAAGGTGGAGAGTCCACCGATCTGGGAAATTATAGACCCATTAGCCTAACTAGCCTGATCTGCAAGGCCATGGAACTGATTATCATGGGCCTCATTAACAAGGACATTGGCAACCTCCAAACACTCGATCCCACACAGTTTGGCTTTCTCAAGGGGAGGTCATGTCTGTTAAATTGGTGGACTTCTTTGAGACAATTACCAAAGCCATGGACAAGGGGAAGACAATGCACACTGCCTACCTTGACCTGGCCAAAGTCTTTGACATTATTCCCCACTCGGGCATAATAGATAAACTGTCTCAAGTAGGCATCAATCCATCTAGTCAAAATAGGGAAAGCCACCTCAGCCACCTCAAGCAGTAGACCTGTAACAAGTGGCAAACTCCAGGATTCAGTTTTGGGGCTTCTGTTATTTGGGATATACTTTTCTGAGGTGCAAGCCAAAACCAATGGGCTATGGCTGACTAAGTGTGCAGAAGACTGCAAGTTGGGTGCTGTCATCAATTCCCCTAGTGATGTGGACATCCTCCAAGAGGGTCTCACCCAAACAAATAACTAGTGCCAGAAACATGACCTCAAGCTGAATACTAAAAAATGCATCATCATCCCCTTTCGGGAGAGTGATGTACCCACAAATTATCACATTAATAACAATGTCCTAAGCACACAATCAGTCATGAGGGATTTGGGCACCCAGGTTGATAGCAACCTGACTTTTGACCACCATGTTGCTACAATTGTACAGAAAGCTTTCTACATGACCCACCTCATACGTAAGGGTATCTTATCCAGGGACAAAGAGGTCATAGCATCCCTATATTCTTCCCTTATAAGCCCATTACTGAGTACAGCATCCTGTTCGGCATGTACCTAGCAAAGCACTTGCAGCAGCTGGAGAGACCACAGAGGTTCCTCACCAGGAGAATCCAGGGCCTCAAAAATCTACCATACACAGATAGGCTAAAAGCCCTACCCTAAAAATAAAACACAACCACCAAGAAGTAGATGAACCACCAGGTATACCTTGGCATTTTGCCTTCAAGGGATGTTTTGGTGGAGTTTTGTTTTTGGTAAAAGTCCTATCCCTCTACTCATTTTCATACAGACTCCTCAGAGGTGATCTCTGTCTGGCATACAAGACAATCTCGGACCCTGTCTTGATGGGACTGCTGCATATCTGCAAGTCAGGCTCCACTCAAGTAACCTACATGCGTGGCCTCAACCTGGTCTGTTACATCAATAGGACTTGTTGGCAGGACAGACTTGTGTCCCAGAGACAACCCCATCTGTAGAATAGACTCCCTCTCCACATCAAGCAGAGTACCTCTTTACCCCTTTTTAAGTACAATCTAGATAACTAAATAGGAAACAGAAAATACATCCCTGGGATTCCACCCATGTCCCTGCTGGACAGGGGCATCAGCTGCTGACTTGTCTAAACATGGGCTAAACTCTTGGCTAGGCTTATAAGGGCATCAGGGCCAATAGCCTAGTAACTTCCTATGATCCTATGACATCACTGCTTGCAATTCAGCTTGAATCACCCTTGATTTTTCTTTTGCTCTGCATCACTTTTTACCTCCTGTTAACTGCCGCATATCTATGCCCCCTCTGTTTTTGTGACCGCTTTCCCTTGTATCTTAGTTTAATGGTATTAACATTGAGATGCTCCATTCCAATCCAGAACTAGGCACTGCTATCCCTTCTGGGATATGATGAAGTATCTGTCTCTTAAAAAGAGCTGCTCTCTAACGGACCTCTCCCACCCTCCTACTGTTCTTAAGATTTTCTCCCTTGTCATTACCACAGCCCATTAATATGCTCCATAATCTCTTTCTACAATGTGCTAGCCAATGAAACTGGTTAGTTTGGTAACACTTCTGAGAATGCTATCTCCAGCCACCTCTTCTGGCATCTCTCTGCTACTACCTTAACAGAATGCACTGTGACATGCCCATATCTTCCCCTTGGTGATCACTCCACTCTGGTCACCTCCTTCTATGTCATACCAAATCAAAATCAAAAGACAGTTTAACTTAAATATGGTCTCTCTTTTCTGCCTTGTGAACTTTTAATCCCTTTTTTGACTGAGTCTCTCATCTCCAAAACCCCTCTTCTCTGTCACTATTACTTCCTGTCCCACACTACAATCCTTTCTATCAATAGCCTTCCCCTTTACTTCTACCACTCCAACCCTTTTCTCAATTTGCAGTAGTTGTGTCCCTTCCTCTCTCCCTGTGCTTCATCTAATCCCTTCCATATCCCTCCTGTGTTCTTTCTGCAAGACTTCACTATATTGTCTCATTTGCCCTCTGCCTTTTCAGTCTGTGTGAGTGTTCTTCGCCACCCTATTTCAACTGCATCTCCCACTTTCACCCTTTATCTCACTGTGTCCAATCCCACTTACCTATCCTTCTCTTACAAACTGACTATATTGCCCTGTCCTCTGCCATTTGCTTCAACCTATTTCTACCCAATTCTGTCAGCTGGCAACATGCAAGTGGTATGGCCAATTATACAGTGCATACAAAAGCAGCACTATGGGGTTGGATTGGATGGGGGGAGTGTTGCCCACATCAACTAGTGTAGAGGCCCTTGTAGAGGTATTGGCTGAGCTCAAGACCTTATCAGAGCATGACAACCATGCTGAACCTAACAATCCCACATAGGCTCTACTTGCATCTTCACTCCACACAACATATGAAATATGCATAGCATCTGAAGTGGACATAATCACTATAGGAGGTGAGAGAGAGAAAGGGGAATCAGCCTGACATGACCCCAGGAATGTTCTTGATATGAGTGCAGCACTCAGAATCTACCACAGGATGTGCAGGTCAGTGATGCAGACAAAAATGGATGTTACAGCATTTTAGAGATGGCAAGTGTCCCCTATGACCTTCAGGAGGACAGGTACCAACTTGACAGTGATCTGAAGAATAGGAGCAGGAAGCAAACAGTACTGCTGAGGACACTGGTGATAATTGCTTATCCATAGGTGTATCCATGAGATACAGTGCAAACAGACACTTGGTCTACCTCAATAGGCAATGCAGTCCATGTCAATGAGAGGATCCGGCACAGGCCATCTCACATCAGACTACACAGATTATTGTCAGACTGCATCAGGTTTGCCAGCAGGCACATGGTTTGTCACTAATGGTCTTGGGTATTTTCCCGGTTGTGGGTATCATCCCCTATCAAGCTCAACACATGGTATACCTCCTAAGGGTGCATTTTCATGGTCTCATAGTTCTACCCCTCCCCTCTAAGAGTCTGGATCCAACCCCAACACTGCAACCCAACACAGTTAACACTTTTCAGTGGACACATCAAGGCAGCCCAACCCAACCACTGGAGGATGTGATCCCTGACTTCTCACAGGCTCCTAGAGTACCTGGATACTGTGTTTACTTTCTGTGACCTTTCACCACATTATATTTCAGTCACCTGTCAGCATGCTCCCTCAGCTGTACAAGTGCTGCTGACTGTCCCTCACCCATAACAGTAAATCATAACTTGTGTGGATTGAGTGATGTCTGATGCACATTATGGCCAGTCCATACATTACCTTGCATAGCCTGGGTGTGATACTGTATGCATCATTTTATTCTCTGTTTCTGTGTTATGGCCCATAGGTGTGGACAAGACACTGCATCTTTGGGAGTAGTATAATATAGTGCGCCTGCCCCTTCCTCAGCTGTGCATCTTTGCCCCCCGACTCTCTCCATTCTGCCCTTCCACTGTTCCTGTAATGTGTATATTAGGTTCTGCCATGATGTTCACCTGGTGAGCCATTGTTTACACAATACCATGATGTGAAGTATGGCACTCACAGCAAATAAATTGATGTATCTGTCCAGACTGTATTGCAGTACCCCTACAGAGGGGTATAAGCATCAGAATCAACCTTTCAGTAGATCAAATATCCATTTCCCCATGTTTTGTGTGTCACTGTGAGCTGTATTACAGGGCATTTTCTGCATGATTAGAGAGTTATGTATACAAGTCATCAGCTAAGGCTCGAGGGCATATCTGGCACTGTCATCAACATAGAACAAATAACATATTAAGTGTGGCTTTCTCACAACATACATGACATCTGTTTGTCTGTGCTTGTATATTTAAAATCCATGTGTTTGTCTAAACCAGGTAATCCTGTGAGAAGTCCCCCTTGCAGGAACTGCTGGTATAGGTCAGACGTGCTGTATTAATAAGTCATGTGCTCTGTCAGATGTTGCACAAACTCATAATAAACAATGGTTTTGGCATTAAAGAACATCTGGCAGTTTAGGGAATAGAATCACATCCTGGCTATATATCTATAATTATCTGGAGCAGGTGAGGACTTGATACCATAATGGGTGCAATCTATAACCAGGATCTCAATAAAATAGTCTGTCTTGCAGAAGACCATTACAATGTGGTTTATTTTCCTCTGGTGCCTTAGTAAGCCAGATGTACTTCTCCACATGTTGTAGAGTAACACTGAGGATTGGTTTAGTATTCATGACATTGAGGCTGCAGTATCCATAACATGCCTCTCTTAGGTTGCTGGAAGGTCTCTGTAACTTAGAGCATTAATGTTATACATACGTTTGTGTCACCAAACATGGGCATACTGTGCATGCCTCTTGAATCAGTTTGTTTAAAACACAGTTTAACTAGATCCCTCGCAGTATACCTGTTCATTCAAAAACATCCATTATCTGTTGGTCTGTGCGATGGTGGTAAGTTAGGTGCTGCCTGTACATTCCTGTTGGCACTGATGACCACAATGTGCAATACAGCAGGCAACAGATCTGACAATGGTGCTTACCCATGTTGCTGTGCTACTGCTGTTACTGTTTACATCATAGCTCCTGTCATGATGTCATAAATCTCAGTGTTCAAAACGGGTAAACATGGCCAAGCAGTGCCACCTTTTTATAGTATGGGAATCCGTTTGTCATTTTGGATTATTTCATTCACATTTTCTGCATGTCATATTTGCATGGGTTTCCTTATTTACATGTCATTATAGAACTATTTAACATGTGATACATACTGCACTATTTTGACCATTGTACAGCAGCATAACCTGTGTCTTGGTAACACCCACACTCTGTACATGGCCTCTACCTGTGCTATTCTGTGATGCACAATGTTCTAACCCTCTGTGGATGCTAGTTACTGTTTCTTTAAATTTCCTTAAATTTAATGAATTAATATTAATGCAATAAGAAGAATCTACTAAAAGAGTACTTGGCGTGAAGCATTAAACATTTTCACTTTTTCCCTAGAAAGCTTCATGGCAAAGTGCTGTGGACTGAAAATGATGGAATAAACTTTGAAATTGTTTGTCTGTATAGTGGTGTTGAATGTGCAGAATGTATGGTGTTATTTTCAATTTGTGGAGTAGTGTGCATGTATTTAAAAATTATATGCCATTACAGAGACCGTCATTGTAGAGGATCTTGCATTACAAAACTATCAGTCCTTTAATGACATTTCATCTAACACGAAGAAAAAAAAGATGCAGAAGGACCTCAAATAATGCAGTCCAGAAATGTATAAGGTGCAAACCATCACTTCTAAAAATGAAGGTTGTAAATAATATTGTTAGCATTTTATAAAACATAGTTTACTTGATCACTATTGTGTATGTTGAAGTTCTTTTAGTTAAGCCTGTAAGACTGAATGGGAAACACATTTTCCATGTTTATGTGATAGCAAAGCCCCATGTACCCTCTATGTAGACAGGTGTACCTCCTACACTCCTTACCTAGTACAATTACTCTGAGGATGTTACCAAATCTTGAGAAAAGTTGTATGGGTTACCTGTTCGGCCTTCACTGTCTATATTACCTATATATATATATATATATATATAGAGAGAGAGAGAGAGAGAGCAGCAAGTGGTCAACTAAATCATACATTTCTGCCTGCAACAGAATGCTTTTTAATGATACCCAGTCACTAAGTGCCATTTCATAGTCAGAAATGGTACCTGGATTATTCATAATCACATCTACATTCAGAAGGGAATCTGACTGATAGAAGATAAGGCCATTTTCTAGGTGGATTTGAGTCATAAACCTGCACTTTTGTTATACCTGGATAGATATAGGGATAAGAAATACAATAGCTGAGAATGCACATACTGAAGGCAACCCATGTTATTTCATCACTGCCAAATAACTGTGTACTTATGTAAAACATTAATGGTATAAATCAAACTTCATGACAATAAAACATTTTACTTCAGTGATACCAGAAAATGGCCATATGTACAATGTGAATAACAAATGTTCTACAGATAACTTTGTAGATTGTAGGACACCATTACTTAAGAAAGCCAATTTTCTGTGATTTAGTACTGTGAATCCCAGTAATGGGTAAACCTGCAGTTATTCATTTTTATTCCAGCAAGCCTCATAATGTCACTACAGAAAGGGCATGGATTCCAGTTATCAATGTTAAAGTACATTGAAACTGGTTGCGTTGCAGAGGCTTTGTTTTCAGTTTTGGTTTAAGAGGACTCAGAGAAGTGGAGAAATTGAGTATTATTTTTGTTTTCCACATTACTTTTGATTTTGAGTGACATCAGAGTTGATATATACAAAGATCAGGAGTATGACAGCTTGCCCCCTCATTGGGGGCGGCAAACATATTCTTCTTGCATGTAACACATTTTTAATTCAAGTAATGCCTCTTAAGCTTAGAAATAACCATGCTTTCTATATTGTAAGAGTATTAAAAAATCCTTTTCAATTATCATGTAAAAATGTTTATTGTACTGTGTATATTTTTAGCATTCTAGTTCTTTACATAGTATAGAGTACTACAAATGTACAGAGTATACTAAATATTCATGATGAGATGTTTGTATAGGGTTAGTTTTTACTGTATTTATACATATACATACATATCATTGTAGGTATTTTAAAAACAGGGCAGGAGTGGGAGAGGATAATGTGCATGCCTCATAGCACTCTGTTCTTCATTTAATTTCCCACCTGATATGCAAGCTGTGCAGAGTTTGCACGTTCTCACTGTATCTTTATGAGTTTCTGCTGAGATCTCTGGTTTCCTGTGTTTTATGGACAAGTGTGCATGCATTCTGAAATGGATTGGTGCCCCTTTCAGGTTTACTGCTTGTCTGGTGAAACAATGTTTGCTTGGGTTCTTGCTGTCAGTAGTCTTGAACTGGATAAAGGTAGGTACTGGCACTGAAAATGAATTGATGGAATTTACAGCTGAGTCCTGGGGAGAAAAGCTCCATACAGATACAAATAAAACACAGTTGTTAAGTGAAAAAAACGCTGCTTGGTAGTGGTGTATAACTGATTAGGTCATAGGTGTACTAACAATAATATATAGACATGACTAGCTGATGAGAATCTGAATGTGAGCTTAGTCTATTGCACTGATATTCTGTAGCAAACAAACTTTCTGGGAGCAAGTTTGATGACAAAAAAAGAGTCAGAAAAATAGCTACCACCAAATGCAATTCTCCAGGGCCAAAAAACAAATATAGTCCAAATGTAAACAAACCAAAGAAGGACGAGGAGCAGGCTGCAGATTCCAGTTTCAAAGTAGTTTATTCCAGAACAGACAACATCCAAACACAAAACATTGTATTGCATTGAAAATACCTTCTCATATAAACTGTGACCCTGATTTACTGACAGAATGGCAGAAAGTCAATCTTAGCACCAGTATTTATTACATGACTTTGTTATTTGCAGCAGCTGAAAAAGAAATAAAGTCCCTCACTGCTTCTATTAAAGTTAAATATGATGACTTACTTAAATCTTTTGGGGCTGTTATTTTAGATAATTACCTTGTAGAGACACTAGATTCTGTCTCTGCATATGAACGTAAATTAAGTAAGATAAAAATGAAAAAGGTTGAGAGAGACGGTAATGATTTTTTACATGGTAACGTGTTCTCTTGGCCTAGGTTTGCTGTTACTGACACTGCTGCCATTAGTATGTCTGTACATACTGAACTAACTACAAAAAGACAAGTACTCTCAGTTAATGAGAGACTGTCACAACAGAACATAGCTGAAGGAGAATGTGAAGTGGATTTGACATTATTGCAGAACTCTGCGAGTGATTCCACGTCTACTGAAGTATCGAACATTGGTTCGAAGGAGAACAATGAAGGATTCAATGGAACTGGGGCCAGAAGAAAAACATTTCTGGTTTCAGCACAGGTGCATTGTCCAGCAGCAGCGGAAGCAATAGTAAATGAAGAATGTAGTGCTTCCAGCGTTCGCCCTTTAGTCCAACAGAAACTTTGTTTTCCTCTACCTGTAAGAGAGATGGACTTCAAAACCAGGGGCAGAAGTCACCAGAAGAGGAAATACGAGGGACAGACTGCGGGCCCGAGCAGCTTCAAAAAAAGCCTTTTTTCACAAGAAGGCATAGTTTTGAAATTATCTCACAGCACTCTTTCATCAGAAGAAATGAGTATCTTGCATCTTCATTAATACCAAGTAGGTACTCTGACATTACTGAAGTTATTTTTGATATAAAAAAGTTTTGTAGAGATCTAACATTGAAAATGTTGTTTGCTGAGAATAAAGATGGAGAAATGAACTTGTTTTAAAAAAAATAGTTCATTTATACCACCAGTTACTCCATTAATACATGCATTTGAAACAATGTGCATACAAGAAGTGTATAAAATACAGACCCCCGGATTCACGAATCCTCCGTGTAAGACTTAATAAGTCTTACTCGGAGGCTGCAGTTGAATGGTATGACGTCAGCGTGCCATGAATATTCATGAGGGCACGCTGACTCAACCGTAACTCCTACATGGACCGAGTATGAAAGCAGGGGGTGTGTCCGACTGCCGAGCAGTCTAAATGTCCACGCCCCTGCAAGTGTAGTAAAAGCAAAATGTCAACACATAAGAGTGAGTTCACTCAAATGTACTTGCACCCAATACCACACACCCTGACACTGTAAACCCCATCACAGTTATAAAAAGTAAAATATTTATTTATTTTTTTTAAAATCCACGATATAGCTGCCCGTATTTGCACGTGTGTGTGCACGGGTGTGCCCATTGCTTAGCTATAGTTAGCAATTCCAACATGGAAGAGCATAAGAAAGAATGTTTATGCAAATCACACCAAATTGCAATAGCGTAATGGTAGAGCGTATGCACAATGAGGAGGCATTCACGGTTCGTGTCCCACCACTCCCCTTCTTATTTATGTTTTAAATCAGTATTTGAAATAATACCAGACATATATGATTAAAATATTATTAAAAACAGTGAAATGGCCAATGTATCAGTGAACAAATTATATATTTTTAAAGGATCCAGATATATAATAGCCTGCTGTTAAGCAGCGCTTTACCCAGCTTAACAGAGGTACCCATAGTTTAGTAGCACTTTACCCAGCTAAGCAGAGGTGCCCATAGTTTAATAGCGCTTTACCCAGCTAAACACAGTTTCCCATTGTCTAATAGCGCTTTACCCAGCGCAATAGAGTTGCCCAAAGTTTAAAAGCGCTTTACCTAGCACAATGTGTTTGCGCGGACATGCGCCACGCCAACCAGGGCACTGTAGGGCACCGAGGAGTAACGTAGAGCAAAGTTGCTTAAATGCAGCCACACCCCCTAGCCTGTCTGGACAGTATGAAAATAAAGTGAATGACAAAGTTCAAACCCAGGACTCTGTGCATCAGAAGCAAAGTACAGAACCACTAAGCCATGACAACATAGGGGAAACATCCACTGTTAACATTCATATACTTACGAATGATAGTTTAACCATTACTAAGCAGGTCTGCAGTCAGCCAAGAATTTTACAAAATGGCCAATCACAAAAAAGTGCAGGAAATGCAGCATATTTAAGCCCCACAGGTGGGAATACATGCCATAACTGATTGTAGCTCACATCTGCAGTTAGAATGTCTGGTGTTGGAAAGATAGATATGTATAGATATATATTGATATATATGGGTATATATGGATAAATATTGATATATATCGATATATATATATATATATATATATATATATATATATATATATATATATATGATATGATATGTACGGATATGTATAGATATGGATATATATATATATATATATATATATATATATATATATATATAGATAGATAGATAGATATGTACGGATATGTATAGATATGGATATATATATCTATATATATATATATATATATATATATATATATATATATATATATATATATATGGATAGATATGTATAGATATGTATATATATATATATATATATATATATATATATATATATTGAGAGAGAGAGAGGGGTAGACACGGGGTCAAATGTACTGCAACAGGTGCCTGTTGTCCAAGGCATGGACTGAACACCAGTGTTGATACTGCAGTGCCATACCCCATTCCAAAACACCTTGCGCAGTAACTGCCACATAGGTGGTAGCCTGCCTAACACTGAAGGTGTCAGAAGGGAACATGGGACACAGGTGGACAGTAGACTCCCCTTTGATAATCACAGTGCCACAGTAGTCATGTAATCTGTCTACGTGGTACATGTCATCACAAAAGGTGTATCATCTAGGGAAATATAGGTCGGTGTTCCCCTCTACTCATCACAATGCCCCATGTGGTATGTACCTCACATGACAACTACAGTAAGTGGAAAGGCCACAGACATACCTAACAGCTCTGATTGTCAATGTAGCATTGTTTACACCACTGTTAGGTCTGAGTATATATTGTCCACCCATGTGCCACTTGGCTGAAGTGTAATGTGTTGCCAGCATGTGTTAGTGAGTGGACAGTATGTGTGTGATGTGTGCAGTACAGATTAGCAAGTGTACATCTGGGAACATGGTAGGTGCACATTGTCTGCATGTACGTGCATAGTGGACCCATGGAACGTGTGGCATACCCTGTCATACACATTGTTAACATCTCATAGTATCTTTCAATGGCCAGTATGCATTCTACTACAGTTATGTACTAACATGGGTAGACATGTGTGCATGACATGAGTTGACACTATGCTGTGGGTGATACCGTTAATATCTGTCAATGATTTGCAGTCTGGTAGTATACACAACCTCAACAGCATGACTATAAGCAATCATTGGATAATGTCCTGACAAATGACACAAAGTCGTAGGGAACTCAGTAACAGTTGGATCCTTCCAGTGCTACACTATAACACTAACCAGTGGTAATGACCGCCATCCATTCCTGTGACCACACCTGTTTGGCATATAGCCCCCTTAGGTACATGCAAACACACTAGGGATGTGTCCATCCAAATCTGAAAATGCATGCATTGGCCTACAATGCATTCCCTGGATAGGACGCATATCCTACACAACGGTATCATACAGACAGATACCTGTTGTCTGATACATGCTGTACAGCAGTAAGCCGACTATGGCATAGTCATCCTCATGTATTATACATACTATCCCATCAGTACCACACAGGTGGTAGCCCTCAACATGTATGTTGGGTACCAATGTGTACATACAGCCTCATGTTATGTCATGTCCCTTGGTATCCACATATCCATAGGTATTGTGGAGTCCCAAGATGTATCACATAAAACATTAGAGGCCTGAATGCATATCCACAAGGCAGTTGTACATCTATAAAGACTGTCCATTATTGGCAGTCATTATTGTGTATGAACATGTCTTACATATACCCCAGGCATATACCCTCACTCACACTACTCTTAAGTAACTGTCATGGGTGTGTGTGGCACAGATGTCCTTGGCCACAGAACACGACAGTGGACGGCCTTGTCACATACATACATATGTGACCTACGATCTGAGAAGCAGCGGCACAACCTGTCAATGGAAACAAATGTATTCATGTAGTATGCAGGCTTCACACCTATGTACTGATTGAGGGGACATGTACACATATATATTTGCCATGCAGATACCTGATGTGTGCAATGCACTTACTGTTGTAATCATAATATGGCATACCATAGTAAAAGCAAAACCCACACCGCATTGACACACACAGTCAGCATTTGCAGGATTCAAACCCCTACCTAGCTATGTTATGATACTAGAGAGAGACGCATTAACACAGCGCACTATTTGCTTTACTGGCTGGTTTCCCTTCTCCGTCTGTATTTGTAGGATGGTGACATCATCAGTCTTTCCAAAGAGGAATGTACCTCGTTTAGTGTGTTTTCCCAGTCTCCAAAAAGGGCACTCCTTTCAAAGACCATTGCACACATACACACACCAACCACACACAGTCAGCATTTGCAGGATTCAAACCCCTACCTAACTATGTTATGATACTAGAGAGCAATGCATTAACACAGCGAGCTATTTGCTTTACTGGGTGGTTTCCCTTCTCCTGCTGTATTTGTAGGATGGTGACATCATCAGACTTTCCAAAGAGGAATGTACCTCTTTTAGTGAGTTTTCCCAGTCTCCAAAAAGGGAACACCTCTCAAAGGAAACTGCACACATACACACACACACACACACTCACTGTTTGCAGGTTTCAAACCCCTACCTAACTATGTTATGATACTAGAGAGAGAAAGACGCATTAACACAGCATGCTACTTGCTTTACTGGCTGGTTTCCCTTCTCCTGCTGTATTTATAGGATGGTGACATCATCAGACTGGACATGGTGATGTGTGTACACTTTGTTTTATGCCATTCCAGGAATGGTCCATGTGGGTCAGCAGGTGTCAACAGCTTGAACAAGACCTCATAATCCTTACCTTGTGTGATCTATCTGTGGACACATTGACATTCCGTCATATGTCAACACATATTTATGCACAACTCGTTGGTTTTGTGGATATTACATGTGTCTGGGATGTTGATAAAGGGCTATTCAAAGTCTATGTGAGACATGTGTAGATGTGTTCATTGATGTATGTCCTGGGTGGCTGCCTTGCAAACAGTCTAGCATGTTTGGGAACCATGATCCACACATGAACATACCACAGTTGGTAGGGTTGTGTGTATGTCAGCTTCCAATAGCTCTGTTTATGACTGCAACCATGATGGACTCCATGACCTTGCAGATCAGACTTCATAGGCATACTGGACTTGACTTCCCATGGTGTGTTGTGCACCAACACTTGTGGGGAGTGCCATATGTTGCTGTGACACATTCAATGGTTCCACATCCTGTGTAGGGGTGAGGCTCAGCTGACTGTTCAGGTGCAGGATCTGTTTGTTCTGTAGTTTGTGCATGACACATATTGGGAATCAATGTATTCCACTTGCTGCCATGCTTTTGGCAGTGGGGGTAGCTGCTCATCCATTCTACATGTGATATCTCCTGGTATGATGATATGGCCTATTGTCAGTGAGAGGTGGGTATGTACATATGGGCCTGTCTGTCAGGATGTCGGCATTGTCAGTCAGGTACAGTTGGCCCTGACTCAGGACATATATGGGTGTACATTGCTATTTATGACATAGCTGAAGGAGGTGTCATGATTCAGTCTGGACTCCTTCTCAGCTACTCTTTACAAAACACCAATGAACATGAGCACTAATCCCTGTTATACTCTTTTACACACTTAACACCCTACTGATCCTTTGTGATCAGGCTACAGAGTATGTCATCATAATATCCTGGCATGTCCAGGGGTCAGTTTTGTGTGTACTCTCCAGTCCAGCTGGTGAATATTGTGATATTGACACAATGTCACATCTGCCTCATGTACACAGACAACCCTCTCCTCCTCCCGACAAACTCAGATATATGTGTGAGATGCACCTATAGAGACATACAGGGTGCTGAACTCTCTCGACCCATGACTGGCACAGTCTATCAGGTGGTGAAGGTAACCACACACACCACATATCAGTCTCACATATCCTCTAGCGACAGCACTCAAACCACATTATCACACATAGACATACTCGGATGCTGTAAATGTACTCTGCCTAAGCAGCAGAGACCTCCAAAGCAGACACACACACAACTGCTACCCCACTACAATACCCACATATCACATAGTTCACAATGTCAGTGTG
Organism: Protopterus annectens; assembly: GCF_019279795.1. NCBI lineage: Eukaryota > Metazoa > Chordata > Ceratodontiformes > Protopteridae > Protopterus > Protopterus annectens. The sequence goes on from NC_056739.1 coordinate 1,073,912,284, forward strand.
CCACACAGTCACTGCCTTTTGGGCTAAACAACACACCTAATACACTTGTAATAGGTGACACGTATTGTCAGACACACGGACGTACCACTCACCAGCCCTAACAAAGGAATAGTCACTTTGGGCTGTCTGTCGGGTGCCAGGATCTGCCACATAACACAGGCAGTCAGGTCACTCCAAAGCAAGTACAGGACTGGCACCATCATTGTCCATGCTGGTGCGTAAAACCTCAGACGTTACTCCCTGGACCACATGACATGATACATGGAGGAACACTCTGATCATGCAGCCCAGGCCAGTATGACCCTGACCTTGTCTAGCATCTTACACCCACCAATTATGATGTCACAGTATACAGACAAACATATCATGTTTAACAGTTGCCTAACAAATTTGTTTCATTCATAGGGGATACAGTGTCTGTCAGCCTGTGGTGACATGCTCAACATGCCACGTAGCTTCACTATGGACAGCTTGCACCTGTCACCCTTGGACTTTTGAATGCTGGCTAAGGCTCTTGCTACCACCATAGTGCCTTTTTTAAGCAGGGCTCAAAAGACAAACCCACCTCCATAGACATTACAGGTTAAATGAAACTAAGGGTAATGCTGCTCAACACCAGATGTGTTACCCTCATATTGCGGCCACTCAGGACTCTCCTCAGTATGGAGGATAGCGATATCTGTGCACTAACAGATGCCTGGTTCAGGCTCACTTATGCACACCAGCACTACCAGGTTATGTTTCATACCATGCTTTCTGACAACAAGACTTGGAACAGACAACACAACTAGGGGGAGTATCCATATACATCACAGATAAACACACCTCTGGGTTAGTAGCACTGCACAAAGCATCACAGACCATACATATACAACTACCATTGTGCAAAACTGCCTTTCAGTTTGTTGCCTGCTACAGACCACCCTCCCAAACTCAGGAACCACACTCGGCTTTCATGGGAACTATGGAGAATATGAAGGTCTCCACAAACACCATTATATTGGGTGACTTCATATGCACAAATATTGACTGGGGATACTACTCAAGCCCCAACACCCTCACCCAACAGTCGCTACAATTTGTAGACTCATATGCTATGGCACAAACAGCACAGCCACAAGGGGGAATACATATTGGACCTGATCATCACCAACATGGGGACTCTATGTTCCACACCAGCGATATACCCCTCATTGGTAAGGTCAGAACATACATGTATCTCACTTTACATACATATACCCTCCACACACCCATCCTGGGTAATCTTGGTGAACTTCTCATGAGCCAACGTCTCACTTCACCAAAGCAAGGTGGTATCCTTCAGAGACCCTGAGACAGTGGCAAATACGGCTCACACTGCTGAATCCTTTACATACACATTCTATGGACACCTAGCGGACTGCACGGATTGTGTTATCCCAAATAACAACAGGACTCACTACTCCAATGGCAGGGGACCTGTCTAGTAGACCCCAGCCATTAATAAGCTGTACAACATCAGGAGTATGCTACTACATGATAGAGCACAATCCCAGACTGGGAAGGCATCTGTGATCTGTACTAGCAGACAGCTATAATCACTCATGAACTTTTCTAAGGGCCGCTTCTACCGGACAATTGCACCAGACATGCAGGACTATCACACGGCCTTCTTCAGTTATGTCAGGAACCTGGGTGGACACTCACTGATATGCTGTGAGTTACTGCATACTGACTAAACGTACCCTGAACCCACTGGCATTGCCAACATCCTGGCAAACAGGTTCAGTGCAGATGTCTCCCCCCATCCCCCTAAGGAGCAACTATCCATCCCAACAGAGTATAACCTCCCTGACATCACACAGTAACAGGTGAGTGCTGCCCTCCCCAAAGCGTACATCACAGTATCAATGGGACCAGATGGTGTCCCGGCCTGCATCTTACACGAGCTTCATGACAGACGTAACCCTCACATTACATCACTGTTCAATATCAGAGTTACTACAGGATATGTACCCAAGGAATGGCGTACAGCGACAGTGGTCCCACTCCACAGAGTTGGTGCCACAATGGACCACAGACAATATTGCCCTATAAGCCTAACTAGCCTGTTCTGCAAAGCTATGGAGCGTATTGTCATGGGACTCATACACATAGACATCGGGAACCTACAGACACTGTGTCCTACACATTTCAGCGTTGTTGTGGTCAGATCTTGCCTCTTGAACCTGTTTGTATTCTTTAAACAGTTAACAGGTCCATTGACATAGGGACAGTTGTCCACACAGCCTACCTGAACCTTGCAAAACCCTTCAACACAATAACCCACTGGGCCATTATGCATAGGCTCACCAGCGTCGATATGGATACATAGACGCATATCTCACACGATGGATTGCTACCTGGATCAGGGATAGCACCCACATGGTCAGAATTGCAGGTGCCATGTCTGACTATACACCAGTTACACATGGCATCCCACACGGCTCGGTCCTGGGACCTCTCTTGTTCAGTATATATTTGTCTGACATACAGGCTACCACAGGGGGAATATGGCTGAACATGTTTGCACTTGACTGCAAACTGGGTGCCATGATCAACTCTCCAGCTGCCACATGCATACTCAAACAGGGTCTCACAGAGATGGATGACTGGTGCCTGAGCCATGCCCTACAGCTAAATGCCATTAGTTGCATAGTCATCCCCTTTGGGAATAACAACATGCCCACACATTACCACATAGGTAGTACTCCATTACATATGGTAGGAGTTGTTAGGGGTTTGGGGACATGACTTGTTCATACTGTCACCTTTGACGTTCACATTGCCAAAGTGGTTGGACACACCTTCTATGTGGGCCACCTTATCCCATATGGTTTCACATCTAGATCGAGTGAGGTCATTGTGCCCCTATACTCATCACAACCATGCTTGGTTACAATGCCACATTTGGGGTGTACCTTACCAGACACCTGCAGCAACTGTACTGGCCACAGAAGTTCCTCACCAAGCAGATCTATGGACTCACAGAGATGCCATGCACAGTTCAGATGCAGTAACTCCAGCTCTACTCAGTCGCTTACCACCTACTTGGATATGATGTGTGCCTGTTGTTTACAGATATACCCAACCCAGATTTACTGGACATGCTCCACCTCAGGATATCTGACTCCCTTGGAGCTACACACTCCAGGGATGTATACCTCAGCACAGATGTTAATAGGACATGCTGGAGGGACAGATTCTTATCCCAGAGCCTCCACTCACTCCAGATTGTAATCCCAGTTTCACATAGGCAGAGCCACCCACTGACCACTTACAGGAAACATCTTGACGACTGTATGGGTGATCATATGTTTACCCCTGGGATATCTTCTGTGTCCCTGCTAGACAGAGGCACACTAGCCTAAATGTACATGGGCTATCTTGTGTGACCTACTATTCACACACACAGTGTAGTAATCTGACAGGGTTGCGAATGCCAAACACACTCTGGCTAGGCTTGTACATGCCCTAGGGCAGATAGCCTAGTATCGACCTCTGAACCTATGCTAATGTTCAGGATGCACAATGTTTATTGCTGATACTGTTTGCAGGTCTTTATCATCTTTGCTTTACCAGTTTCTATGAACAACTTCGGTATCTGCAGAACATATTTGATTATGACAGGGTTCCACTATATTATAGATGTGTTTGTTGTCATATAACTGTGTGCACAGGGTGGATTGCTGGATAGTGACAGGTTCCTGGGTTAACACATGCAACTGCCAGATATGCGTGGCCCACTGCTGTACTCAGACATGGCCTAAGTGTGTGAGCATGCCCAGTTCAGGCTTTCCGTGTTTTGTTGCCTGACATTTGTCTCATTTATTCGTGTGTGAGCATGCCCAGTGTGACCTTTCAGTATGTTGCTATCTGAGGTCCACTACATTTGTTGATGTGTGTGAACATGACCAATATTAACATTTATACTGTGTGTGTTGGAAGTCAGGTTCTGTTCTTACTGTAGGACTCACCTTTGTGTCATAACTCGACAGGGATTATGCTGTGCCTGCAGGGTTTCCATGAGATACTTTGCATAGACTTATCAACATTCCTTCATACAGGCTGACCACTGCAATACTGTCATGGTTTAGTGGTTCAGTACTTTGACTATAGTGCACAGTATCCTGGGTTTGAGGCCCATCACTGCTTTATATTTTCATACTGAGCAGACCAGACTGCTTAAGGGCCAGTTAAACAAATATGAGCATGTTGGCTTTTGTTCAGCTATGCCCTACTTAGACCAGGCTTGTCTGACATTGTTCAATATTCACCAACATTGCTGGACGTTGCCCAATATTACTCAACATTGACCACAGTTGTGCTAGTTGGTGTGTGCGATTTTGTTTGCATATACTACATGGTGGTAAATGCTGTTTAGCACTGCTTTATATTGCTTAACACATGGCAATCATGCCTTAGGTGGTGCTGCAGGGCTGCCTATGTCAGATGCACATACTACACTCCCTGTACATGTTTGAAAGCAGGTAGTGTCAACTTAGGCATCCCTTCTACTATATGTGCGAGTGAGAGGTATAATTTCCAGAGTTCCTATTGAGCCAGTGTATGTGCTATGCATTGCCTCTTTGCCAAGGCCAAAGCATACTGGGCATGCCTCCTTCTGCCTACTGGGGCAGGCTCAGGTTGTTCCTCCTCTGAGTCATGCTCTGCCTGTGATGGCCTTGGCAATGGTGGGGGGCTGTTTGGCCCAGGCCTATGCTGGTCCTGCTGCAGCTGTTTTCACAGGATCATATTATGTAGCATAGCACATACCATGACAATTTGGGTACATGTAGTTGGTGAGTACTGCAAGGCTCCACCAGATGTGTCCAGGCACCAGAACTGTGACTTGAGCAGCCCAAACACACGCTCTATTACATTACGTGTTTGTGCGTGTGCCTCATTATGGCGTTCCTGTTCAGGTGTTTGTGCATTTCTGATGGGTGTCATCAGCCATGACTCCAGTGCATAGCCAGCATCCCCCACTAGGTGACCATGTGGGATGTCCCCATTGGCAAATGTCTGGTACAGCTGCATCAGATGCCAGATATGGGAATCATGATAGCTTCCAGGGCAGCCTGCACACACATTCAGTATTATGCCCTGGGCATCACACATGACCTGGCAGTTGATGGAGGGGAAGCCCTTGCAGTTGAAGTAGACCCTACTCCGCTCGCTGGCTGGTGCTTTGATGCATATGTGCATATTGCACCCACTACCTCAGGGTATTCCGCTATTTGCTGGAAGAGACGCATATTGCTGGCCAATACCTCACGGGAATTGGGGAAATATACATGATCACCGACATGTGCCGACATGGCATCCAGGAACTGGTGCAGTACCCTGGATGCTGATGCCTGTGATATCCCCATCATATCACCAGTTGGTCTCTGGAAGGTACCTGTTGCTAATATTCTTAGGCCAACACATACCTTGGTTTCCACTGGGATGGGTTCCCCTCTGTTGGTTCTGTGTGTGAGGCATGGCCTGCACAGCTCAACAATTTTCTGCAGGAGGTCTCTGTCCACTCTATAGCACTCCACTATCTCCAGCTCATGCAGCCCCTGGTAGGTTACCCTGGGCCTGTACACTCTTCTCTGTCTCCTCACTGTGGGTTGTCCATCAGCATTTCCATTGTCACCACCCTCAGCATGTTGCATATGTTGCCTTATAACAGCAATGGCAGCCCCTAACATTTCTTTGTCTCAGTAAAACTTTTTCAGTTTTCACTTCTATTAGCTTACTGCAGTGTCTGTTGTGAGAAGCATAATGGACTGTTGTTTGTAGAGTTTTAAGTGCTAGGCTGGGCTAGTGTATTGCCTGTGTAATTGCATGATTCTGACTGCTTTAACCTGCTAGCTCTGCTAGTACTCCCTGGTAGCTTCCTACTATTTGTTGTGCTTCCTTTTTCCTTTCTGTTTCCTCAGGGGGGAGCACCCCGCACACAAGTGCAAACACGAGCACAGCAGCTGACAGGCGCACACACATACTTACACGGACTAAAATTTGCTTATTCGGGTTAAAACATGCGCACACCAGCACAAACGCGCTTACAACTCTTTAAACAGCCTTATACATGCTTACTCCGGCTTAAACGCGCGTACTCACGCTTACACGTGTGCACTCTGTCTTACTTAGGTTTACGGGCGCGCATGCACGCTCAGCAAGAAACTTTGGTGTTATCCACGGCATACACCTTCCATTTCTTGCCTTTCCCTAGCCTACCTGTTGACACACCTCTTTCCATGATGTGTAAATGACAGCAGACACATGCCACTCTGCTCCAATGAGCTTCACTTCTTTCATACATACCCCCCTCATGATGTCACCTATCTTCTACTCTGTTACTCCCCTTATCCTACTCCTACACTCCACTGACTGTGCTCATTTGCTATGTAAACTTGCGATTCACTATCCTAACCCTCATTTACATAGGATTGCCTACTAATGCTTGGTTACATCTCTTAGACTGAGCTTCCCCCCTTAGCAACCTCTACTTGGTCACCATGTTGTCTTTAGCCTGCCAATCCCTTGCATTGTACATTAACTATTTAAATAAGATCCACATTTGTGAGTTTTAATTTTTAGTTTTCTGGGTTTTAGAGCGCAGCCCATTTGCGCGGTGCTGCACTATGCTTAAACATCGGAAATCGGAGAAAAAAATTATTTTTATTTTCATATTGCATCAGGAAACATTTCCAGTGGCCGTATATTTGGCATTGGCATGCTTCCTGCACTGGATGCAACCTTTATTTGAAGCTGTCACGGCTCTGTTTTGCTATTTGCAGAACGGTACTCAGTTGTCAACTGAGTACATTTCTGCAAATAACACTGCTCTTACTTGGACAGGTTTGGGTTTCCTGAATCGTAAATCTACCTCATTTGCATGCCTTTCGCCTGCAATTGAAGTAATTTGCATATCCCAGCCCTGTCCGTGTAAGAGCCGTTTTAGGAGCTCTCTTGCACGCCCCTGCAGGCTGTTCCTGGATTGCTCGTCAGACATGATGGCTGCATGGAGTCTTACTCTACTCTAAGACTCCGTGCAAGCCTTTGTAAATCCAGCCCAGAGTGTTGAAGGCAACAGAGGTTATATGAAATCTAACTTAAATAAGACTGAAAGGAAGGCTCTAACAAACTTGCAGGAAAATGTTAGCATTGTAATCAGGCCTGCTGATAAGGGGGGCCCTATTGTTGTCATGGACTCTCATATGTATACACAAGCTATGCAGACTATGTTAGCAGACACGAGTTTTTATATGCAAATTACAAATGTTAAAATAAACAGAATGGTTAATCAGATAAAAGAGAAGTTAAAAGTATTGCTGAATGAAGGTGTTATAACTAATGAGCTCTATAACTTTTTTCATATAGAACATCCTGTTATTCTCTGTATACAGGGATTACCTAAAGTTCATAAAAGTAAAACTAATCCACCAATGAAACCTATAGTCTCAGGGAGAAGATGGTCAACTGAGCCTATTTCTATATACATAGAAAAGAATGTAAGGCCATTTTTGAATGAAATACCACAGGTCCTAGGGGACACTGAACATTTTCTGAAAGATGTTTGACCATATACAAACATTGGATGTTAATGCTTATTACTTGTTACCATGGATGTGGTCTCACTCTTCATGGTGATTCCGAATGAAATTGGAATTGAGAGCATAGAAAAGTTTCTTATGACTTATTCTAACTTTGACATTAGGCAGATTTTACTTCTAAAGGCTGTACTTGAAATTGTCCTATGCTGTAATGTTTTTGTATTTGGAAAAACCTTTTACTGGCAGAGCAATGGCGCAACTATGGGCACCTCATGTGCCAATAGCTATGCCAATGCCGTTATGGTGGTTTGGGAAGATGAATATTTGTTAAAAGGTCCCTATAGTAAATATATTTCATTTTTTAGAAGATTTGTGGATGACCTTTTTATTTTATGGAATGGAACCAAGCAACAGTTATCTGAATTTGTGTGTTATGTTAATAGTAGTACCACATTTTTAAAATTCACTTCTATAAATTCTGTAGATGAAATCAACTTCCTTGATGTAGCGATATTGAGGGATGACACCAACAGGCTGTACACAAAACAATACAAGAAACCATGCCATGTGAATACTTTGTTGTCACATGACAGCATGCTCTATCAACACATTTTTAAGAATGTTGTAAGAAATCAAGCTTTTAGAGTTTTTAGGCTCAATGGAAGGGAAGCAAACTTTATAGATTGCACTGACAATGTTATTAAAAATTTAATAGAGAGAGGTTATGATGAGAAGATGGTAAAGAATAATGTACAGGAAGTGGCCAAACTTAGAGATTCAGTAGCAAAACCTTATTTCTCAGACAGAAGTGCTTCTAGTAACATTAAAAATACTAAAAGTACAAGGAAACTTTAGATGCCCCTATACTACTCATCTGATATATATAAATATATGGGCATAGTAAAGAAAAATTGGGGTATTTTAACCTCAGACAAAGACATTAGTAATGTTATTGACCATGAACCTAGGGTTTTGTTTAAAAATAAGCTGTCCCTTAAAAGGAAGCTATGTTTTCCAAGGAATGAATTTAAAGCCTTAGAGCATGAAGGTTTAACTATGTGTGTTTGGTGTAATTATTGTAGTTACTTGAACACCAGTACTAAATTTATGCACCCAGATGAAAAAACGGGATACACTTTTAAAATTTCTGCTACATGTAATACTAAACATGTGGTATATCTTGCACATTGTTTGAAATGTTTTAAATTCTATATTTGGAAAACTGATAGGGCACTTAAAGATCGAATCAGAGAACATATATATCATATTAATAGAAGGCATAAAGTTAATGCACTTTCTAAGCATGTCAGTGACAATGATGATGGACATATTTTTAAGTTTATTGTGATAGGAAGGGTTAATGAGAATATCAGAGGTGTTGATGTCCGCAATAAAACTAAGGCCTTAGAAGCCAAATGGATTGTTAGACTGAAAGCAGACTGTGGGCATGGTTTAAATGACCATATACCTTTGAAGCCTATTTTAAAGAAGAGACCACTTTTTCAATAAAAAAGTTTTTCATATGTGTTTATACTTTAAGTATTAGTTTTTAATACATGCATTTTATAAAATATATATATTTTTAATACTTTTAATAAAGTTTCATGTGCATTTTTAATACATTATGTATGCTTTTATATTTGTACCACTTTCTTTAAAGAAATGTGTTTATGTGGCTTTAAGTAAAAATATCATGTGACCAGTCAATGGCTGTTTTGCAGCACTTCTAGAGTATAAAATGATGCTTAAATGAAACATTGTTACACCTGATGAAGTGGGGTACACACCTATGAAAGTGCTAAAAGTGTTGTTTTGTGTTTGGATGTTGTCTGTTCTGGAATAAACTACTTTGAAACTGGAATCTGCAGCCTTCTCCTGGTCCTTCTTTGGTTTGTTTACAAAAAAATTTACAATGACTGAGTCTACTTTTCAATGACAAACTGAATGGCACAGGTCATTTAACTGCAATGTGTTACATTTTGTGAGACAGTGGTGCATTATGGGTGATTTTTCCTTATTTCTCCACTGAAGTGTGAATGTGGAAGTTGGTGTGTGTGTGTGTGTGTGTGTGTGTGTGTATGTATGTATATATATATATATATATATATATATATATATATATATATGTGAGAAAAAAGAATACGAAAAAAATTTAAGAAATAGAAAATGACTATGAAAAGTATAAAGCAATATACAAAATATGGTATGAGAGAACCATCAGCAAGTTCTCTTATGCCTTAGGAAAAAATGACAAAAGAACAAAATATTCTATTAAAAAGGATAAAAATATTCAAGAAAAATGGAAGCATGCCAGGACTTTTATGGAGACTGTTAGTAAATAAATAGTCAGTAGAAGGACTTATGCTTAACAATGCATTGAGTATAACATAGGATATTCTTCAAAAAATTATCAGAAGTTAATTTCCAGTCAACAAATGAGTATGGACAAAGAGAGAGACTTTTCTATATATATAAGCAAATAAATAATATATGAAAGTTCCACTAGATTTTTTTTTTTTTGGGGGGGGGGGTCATAATTAAGTAATATTCTGAACAAGATGCTGCAATTCTACCATCTCCCCTTGTTGCAAAGTTCCAAGTGATTCTCCATAAAAGTTCTGAAATGTGCATTGCATATTATTGACCCAAACAGGTGTGTGTGTGTGTATGTGTGTGTGTGTAGAGGGGGTGATGTGTAAGAAAACTTGTACAATAAAAACTCAAAAATGGAAGGTAGTATATCTTCAATATATTAATTAGGCCTAACAATGAAAAATATTTTTTTAGTGTAAGAACTAAAACCAGCCTTGATTCTATTTAAACACATTTGATATTTATTATTTATCATGTGTATGATATGGCTGGTCTAATAAGTAGTACCCCATAAAATAAATTGTGGCAGTAGTGAAATTAAATCTAAATTATTATTACTATGGATTTTCGGTGAAATGGTAGAAATTTTCTTGACTGTATATGGTTTATCTCATATGCTGTAATTTCTACTAAAGTGGTAAATATTACCTTTAAACATGTATGTCAGAAAAATACTGAGATGATTGTATAAGTAGATCATCTGCATATGCTAATGCTGCAATTTTAGTATTACAAATGGTTATACCTTCAACTACAGCTGCAAGAGTCTCAAGTAAAGGATCCATCACAATTATAAATAAAGCTGGTGCCAAAGGGCATCTCTGTCTAACTCCTTTAATTAAATTTAGTTTTACTGATAGATAACCATTTATTTTTTAAAAGGTTGTGAATGTGGTACCATATAAATTTTCATTAAAGAGTTATTAATGAGTCAGTTTTCCATCCATAACATCAAAGCTTTTTTCTGATTTTATAAATAATTATATTTATATTTGTTATTCTATCGCTGTTTATGACTATAACAGTATAGTCTGTATTAACTTGTTTGCATGTATCATGAACCTGGAAGGATACAACCTAAAGTGATATTTACATAAAACTGCATTAAGCAGATCAACTATCCTATCACTGTCTGTTTTAGCTAATATTTTATCATCTATATTTAGCAGTGAAATAGGACTAAAATGATACACAAGTACTTTCCTGTTTTCCATTCTTAAAGATATAGTTCATAACTTCATTCAGTCCGGGAATATATGGAGTATAGAAGTTAATATGTCCAAAATCAACATAATTGGCATTGGCCTGCTGATGTTCCAGACTTCAGATATTTTATGCCTCTACTGATGTCAAACTGAGTAAATTAAACAATTGGTATTACACAACATTTTATTTACTAAAGGAAAGGCCCACTAGTTTTAATTTTGAAAGTTTTTGCTTGTGTACATTTTATGGTAGTAGTCTAAAATACATTGTTTTAAATCTTTATTTTCAATTATTTTTTCCTGCCTAAGTTTTCAGACTGGTTACACAATTTCTAGCTTTCCACTTATGACACTGTGTGTAGGCATCTCTTCCTCTATATCAAGTACCAGAAAAATGGCTTGAGTTTCTATTTTTCAACTCTCTAAAACTGGTTTTCTCTAAATATGTTTGTAATTCGTATATACAATAGCCACTGCATTTAATGTACCATCTATAGTCTGATCTAATTACTTCAAAATCTTAGAGAGAAACTTTATTGAATTCTTCCTGCAGGGTAGCATCACAAATTAAATTACAGGCCTGTTTGTATCCAATGTGGCCCTTAATGAGGCTGGCTGATTTGTACTATAATTCGGCCCCTGCTTTAGAATTGTATGTCTACCAGGAGATTATATGGTATTGGCTTATAACTACTGAGGCAAACAAAAACCTCATATATGATTTTAGATACCACCACAATGTTATAGTAGTATGAAGACATCAGCAAGTAGTCCTACAGCGTTTTCCTGGTTAATGCCATATGCAAATGCAGTAGTCCAACAGTGTGGTCAATGTAAATTAGCCATGTGCTCTGCCCCTATACACTATACTAAAATGCCACAGTATATTATTTCAAAGACAAGCTCTACCATGCAATTCTATGTGGAACAGACAGAAGTGAATCTGGTAACTTTATAATGAACACCAACTGCTGTGTACGGCAGCAGTGGGGTCTGTTATTGCTACTGCAGGTAAGTACAGTAAGGCTATGAGTTTATGTGTCTCTATAGGGGCATGGGTTGTACTTGTATAAGGTTATATTTGTGTATGTGTGACTTCTTGGTATTCCTGTGAATATTTGTGTATGTGTGTGTGTGCACTCACACACGTGTGAGTGTGTGTTTTGTAGTTGACTATGTAACAGAGTCACTTCTAGGCTTAAGACTTAATGGAACTGTTCCAATTGCATTGTGTTTAATTCAGAGACAAGCAAATGAGTCATTAATGAGCTTCTTCTCTTTGCAACTCTTGCATGTCTCTGAATCTCTTGTTATCACTCTAATGTTACTAGAACACAACAGCAAAGTCCCAGTAGCACTACAGTGTTAATTGCTCTGAATGACCCCCTTTGCCTCTTTACATTAGATACATTTTAAGAAAAACTGCTGCAGATACATTTCGTATTTGCTAGCTTCTTAAGACTCTATGTCATACTTCAAATTTATATATATATATATATATATATATATATATATATATATATATATATATTCTGCTTTTTGTGCTGAAATATCAAGCAATACAACTAAGACTTTAATTATAGGATATTTAAGAACTAATGAAGTATCTTAGCATTCAGGCATACTTCTAATTCTTTTGATGTGTGCACATCTTAAAATCGGTTATTCTCTTTTCATATACTTATGTTCACATGTTCACAGGTAAATTATCCTGTATTATGAGCCCAAAGACCATTCAAAACATATCAGCTACATAAAATAAGTGTTAAATGTTTAATTTCTCAATCATTTATCCAGATTTACTTTGAATTGTCTTAAATTATTTGATAGCCTTACTATCCTGGACAATTTATTCCAAATGCTAGGAATACAAAGAGTAACATATTTAGTTCTTAGGGAAGACTTAAGTCTCTTCAAACAAATGTTGATGTTATATTTGTGAGATAATGAATTGTGGTACACTAAGTTTAACAACGCCTGTAAGTTCTCATCATTAAATGTTTTATAGGCTAGAATTGCCATGCCATACGAATATCTGCAACGGAACTTATAAAGGCTTAATTTTTTACACCTTTCAGAATTACTCAAATCCTTAATTGTTGGAATAAGTATAGTAAATGATTATTTATTTGTATATGTAAAAACATTTTATTATTTATTAATATTGGTCTTATGTAAGACATATATAACTGTACCATTTTCCTCTCATTTTTAACAGACAATGATTTAAGCATAACACCCATATTTCTGTGTCCTACCTTTGATTAAACTCACATGTTACCAAAGGAAAGGCAGCTTTTGGTTACTGGTAGCAGAATCCTTACATTCATGGACCTTACCTAAAGCTGTTCCACACAGAAACACAGATTACATTGGAGATTTTCTGCCAAAATACATCACTTTGCATTTCTTGAGATTAAACTGGAAAACATAATCATTAGCCTGAACATTTATATAATTCAAAAAGTCATTAATTTGACTTAAGTTGTCATTACATGTTAAAAATAAAAGCTAGTCTGTGTGCAGCCACTATTAACCCCCCAAAACACACAGATCACAAAGAATTCCACAGGAATAAAAAGATCAAACTGTGTTTCCATCACAATACTGCTGTATAATATTTGGTCTCAACATCTCTATGCTCTGCTATTGCCTCTCTGTCTCCATCTCGAGCACCCACTCCTTCTGCTCAACATCCCTTTGCTGGGGTGGGGGGATGATATCCTTCCTGCACTTGGTTGCTCCTCTTACTGGTTAGCCGTTGTGAATAGTGTAAGGGGAAAACGTGCTTTCTTCAAAAAAAAAAAACATTCTGAGGATCTGTGTCTAAATTGCTATACAAGTTACAATTATTCACCTGGAATGTATCAGAAGTAATTGTTTTCCCCTTATTCTTACTGTTGTGGACAGAGCACACCAAACTGTTACTGAATGTCTTGAATGTTATTGGTTGATTTTTGACATGTGATCTGGATTATGTAAATATAAAATCATGTGATAGGAAGTATTTGGTGATTCTGATGATATCCAGAAAGATGAAAGTGCTTAACTACCATATTGTTTGGTGATAAAACTGTAAAATATTTCCAGTGTAATTGAATATTTTATTCCAGTGGACTCCCTTGTGGTATGTGTGTTTTTGGAAGTTAACTGTCATTACATGTTGTAATAAACCCTATTTTACAGCTGACCACATACCTCTTTACCCAACAAGAGTGACAAAGAGTTGGAGAAAAAAAAAAAAAAAGAGAGATTGAAAACAAAGGTTCCTAAAACTAAACCCTGAGGAACCCCATGGGTACTAGGTATATAATCTAAGTTTGCATCTTGAATGGTAACATACTCCGTACAATTATTCAGCCATTTACTAATGCAAGTAATTAAGTATGACGAAAAATGATACATTAATAAGGGTTTGACTATTGAATTGTGTAGCAATATGTCAAATGCCTTGGTGAGAGAAAAATAAATAATTCCTGCAAGTAATACCTGTATCAACTGTTGCAGTGATTTCATCATAGAATTTTACTAATTTGATAAATGTTGATTTTCCTGCAGTAAAACCATGTTGCCATAAATCAATGCAATTGGAAATGTGCACAGAATCCAGCAAGGATATAACAAAAAAATGTTCAAAACATTTACTTAAAGATGTCAAGCTTATTGGTCTGGAATTCTTAATATCATGTTTATTTCCCTTTTAAGTTTGGAGTTAAAAATTATTCCAAACTTCGGGTACTATTCCATTGTACAACAAATCATGGAATATTGGATGTGGGACATAAAATAAGTCATTCAAGGTACCAGAAATTAATGTATCCTGAAGAATCTTGACACTGTTTGTGCAGTTTTTTAGATTTATCTGTGAATGTTTTCTCTTTAAATTATTACATTCCTGACAGCTGCTGAATTTAATGCTGTTGTTCCCCAGCATTTTATTCTACGTTATCTAAAAACTGCGTTATTAAAAAGCCTTGTTTACTGGTTCCTAAAGCTGGTCTAGTTTATATGCCAAACATTGCAATTGGTCAGTTTTCTTTGTGAGCACTGATAACCCACACATAAGATCAGCCCACTGGTTGGTGTGATATTACATGTACTACTTTATACACATTTTCACTATCCATGATTATTTTTCATTTGTACCGATTACAGGTTTAACCTCAAAACTATGAAAATACAGTAATGCAAAATGCCTGGGAATAAGCTTGCTCTTCAATGGATCTAGCAGTTAGTGAATGTCATTTCAATATAGGCAGGAACTTGTCTTTCTTTTGGGCAGAAACTCTGTAGTCAAGTACTTTGACCATATATCCATAATATAGTACAGGTCCTAAAACAACAAAATCTTCATAAAAGTCACTTGTTCAAATATAAATAAATAAACATTTGTGTGTGTGTGTATTATATGATACACATACACCATGCACACACAATCTAACACAATGTTCAGTGTATTTGTGTTAATTAATTTACATGTTGTGTGGAAGATTCCTGTACTGTAATGATTTCTAGATTTGCAGATCTACATGGTTTGTATTTTAAAACAATGGCAATCACAAATGTAAAAAACAAATCTGTAGTTCACATACTGCTACTGATATTACTCAAATGATCCTCTGCATTTCTAATTACTATGGGAGATGACAGGGAGACAACAGAGAGAGCTCAGCTCTTGACATTCTTATAACAAAGAAGGTCTCACTATTTTTTGACCTCAGTCATATCATTGTTTATATCATTTACTACTTCATAGAGGGGTGCTAGATTAAAATAATTTCAGGAATGGGTTCTAGACTTAATATCATAAGCATCCAAAATCATAAATCTCACTGATAATTGGTTAAGGTTATAATACAGATGTTAAATTTTAATTTTGCTTTTCTAAACTAAGAAAAATAGAAAGTTAAATATTGATTTACTTGGTTTGATTTATTTTTTCCCTTACCCAGTCAAGAGATATCAGAAGACTTTTGTATTGTTTGTATGAGCCCTGAAACTTAGTAAATAAAATCTCCCATCACTGTACATGATTATTTAAATCTATGTGCTGAAAAAAAGAGATCCTTCTAGTCTTTGCAGTGTAAACCTTCAATTATCAAATGCCCTGCTATATTTTCAAAGTGCCTAAAATGTCTTAACTTCATTATTTCATTTATTTATTTATTTATATATTGCCACTTTAGGACAAACAATTCGCATTTACTTAGCAGCTGTCCAACTTTTTAGTTTTTGTTTTTTTCTTCAAAATATCAACTGCTTCTCAGTATAAATGTTGTTGGCATTTCTTCCCTGAGAATTTCTCATGGTCTTTTCCTGCTGAAGCATTCTCTCCAAATTAAAAAATATTTTCAGAGCCACAGTCTCCATGGGCTAGAAGGTAAAGCCTTCTAAGACCAATGTGTGACCCAGGTGTCATAGAATCTACTTCCATTTAGGTAGTGGAGCAGCCATTAAGGGATTGTGGGAGTCAGCACCCAGTGTCATCTCACCTGTCTCAATGGGATCGCATCAGGTCAGGTGATGCACTCACCCCAAATGGTGGCTGGGCAAGTATAGCAAAGTGGAAGGTACACTGATACATCAAGTAACACACAAGGACTGTAACCAGAGGCAAGTGCGTGAGAGTATGCTTTACACATGGCACATTTTTTTTTTTTAGACCTTAACTAGAAATAATCAACTATGGTTGGAAATACAACTGATTCATGTTTCAGTAATCCCTTATTTTGCTTATCATGTATATAACTACAGAACTTTAAAACAAACTATCAGTACTGGTTCGTGATATTCAAATAAGTCTCCTCTAGAACCACAAATATTATGTCAACACCTTATGCTCCTAGATTACATTGCCTTTCTGCACACACATAGTAACATCTTCCTCAAACACTACTATGTGTCTTTCAATTGGAGAAAAAGTACAGCTGTGGAAAATCTTACCATAATGGTATATGTCCTTGCCTTCACTACTGCATTACTCTTCTCAGATGGTGATTTCTTGAAGTAGAAGCCTGGCATCCGGGCAGTTTACCAAAGACTACTGTTGCTTTAAGGTATACCGAATATCACCCAAATGCTGCTTCCGTAGTGTAGGGCAGAAAGGTGACAATCAGGCGTTCCACAATTAGAACTGACTGCCCCAGTAGGAACACAAGTCCAAGAAACCCAAGAGGTAACCTGTACATCCAGTAAGGCAAAGGACTAGGGGGATGGAGGGAGGGAGGGAGCGAATACTTCAGCAGTGAAAGCAAGGACATCTACCATTATGGTAAAATTTTACACAACTGTACTATGTCCTTACATTCACTGCTGCAGTATTCTTCACAGATGGGAGAGTGCCAAAATTCAAAAGGAACCTAGGGAGGAGGAAGGAGCAGATGAGCTCCCTAAAAAGCCAAAAAGAATGTCACTAGCAAAACCAACCCTAGCTAGACTAGTAATGCTTGACAAAGGTATGCACAGAGGTCCAGGTAGCTGCTTCAAGAATAGAATTAGTATCTAACCCCTTGAGAAAAGCACCAGAAGAAGCCGTAGAATGAGCTTTAACCAAAGAAGGAAGGCTGTTGCCATGAAAAGTGTAACAAAAAGAAATAGCTTTACAAATCCAAGAAGAAACAGTTTGCTTGGATATAGCTAAAACTGAAGACCTAGGAAGAAAAGAAACAAACAACTGATCAGATTTTCTAATAGCTTTAGTCTTATTGCTAATAAACCCTGAGTTGCCTATGCACATCCAAAATATTCAACACACTCTCATAGTTAGATTGCAAAGAGGGGAAAAAGGTAGGCAAATGAATAGACTGATTAAGTGATAGCTCACTAACCAC
This sequence comes from Protopterus annectens, assembly GCF_019279795.1. Taxonomy (NCBI): domain Eukaryota; kingdom Metazoa; phylum Chordata; order Ceratodontiformes; family Protopteridae; genus Protopterus; species Protopterus annectens. The sequence goes on from NC_056739.1 coordinate 1,073,930,257, forward strand.
CTTAAGCATTAAAGATGGATTAGTGCACAAGGACACCCTGTCCTCATGAAAAATCAAAAAAGGAGGCCAAGCCATAAGGGCTTGCAACTCAGACACCTGTTTGGCATAAGTAAGAGCTAACAAAAGAACTGTCTTCTAAGAACAATGTTGTAAAGACCCTGAAGCAGGTGGTTCAAAAGGAGCCTGGGTAAGCTTCTCCAAAACAAAGTTAGGGTCCCAGGGAGGAGGAACAGGCTTCCTGGGAGGTCTAATATTAAGGACACCTTTAAGAAATTGTTTAACCTCAAATTTAGAAGCTAAATCACTCATCATGATCATCAATCATTAATGGGTCACTCATCAGGCACATCATAAAGTACAACGCCCCATTTGGGATGTGCCTTACAAGACACCTGCAAGAGCTGGAAAGACCACAGAAGTACCTCAACAAGGGGATTACTGTCCTCAAACAGATGCCCTATGCAGCTCGACTGAAGAAACTCCAGCTATAGTCGGTTGCATACCACTTACTCAGAGGTGATCTCTGCCTGACATACAAGGCCATGTCCAACCCAGAATTGATGGACATGCTCCACCTAAAAAAAACAAATACCCAAAAGCCACATGCTCTAGGGATCTAAACCTCACCACAATGATAAACAGCACGTGCTGGAGGTATAGATTCCTGTCCCAGTGACTCTCCATGCTTTGGAACAGGATTCCAATCTACATTAGGCAGAGCCCCTCACTAACACTTTTCAAGAGAAACCTTGACGAGTGGATGGGAAACAGAAAATTTACCCTGGGGATCACTGCAGTGGCTTTGCTGGAGAGAGGTACAGGGAACTAATGGCTCTGCTGGACAGAGGCACAGGGAACTAACCTAAGGGGGTGGTGAAAGCCAACACATTCTGGCTAGGCTTATACATGCCCTCGGGCAGATAGCCTAGTACTTACCTATGAACCTATAAAGGAGGAGATAAAGGCAGACAAAAAGAGATAGCTGATAACTGGGACTTAATAGAAGGATACGCCAAACAGCATTGCACAACTTACACAAATAAGAGAGAACCAAAGGAACATTCACAGCAAGTGGGTCCAGGTTATGAGAGACACCAAATTAAAAACCCCTTCCATTTGGATAAGTAAGATTTCCTAGTAGTAGGTTTCCAGACCTCCTGCTAGACTTGCAGCATGTCTTCAGAAACAGGGTGTCTATGAGTAATCAAAATCCTATTACCCACAGTGTCAGTTGGTGTGTGGACAAGTGGGGCTGGATGAGAGATCCCTTGTCTTGTGTGATTAGATCCACCCTGTGAGGTAGCTTGTGATGACTTCCCCTGGTCAGATGCAGAATTAGAGGGAACCAGTGCTGTCATGGCCAAAAGGGAGTCACCAACAAGATTTTGGGAGCATTCTGTTGAATCTTGAACAGGACTTTCAGAATGAGAGGAAGGGGAGGGAATCATAAAGAAACATCCCCTTCCAAGAAAATGAGAGGGTATCCACCTTCATACCAGAGGACCTGGGACTCTGACACAAAACAGGGGAAGTTGCCTGTTCAGAGGGGAGTCAAAAAGATCCACTTGAGGAGTACCCCACTGCTGGATAATGTCCAAAAACACAACCCTGTGAAGCATTTATTCCTGGGACTGAGTTCAGGTCTTGCTCAGAGTGTCTGCCAAAATGTTCAGACCTGAAGAGATATAAACTGCCTGAAGAGTCACTTGATACTTCAAAGCAAGATCCCATACCAGAAGTGCCAACCAACAAAGAAGATAAGATCTCATTCCTCCTTGACTGTTGATATACCACATCACTGTGGTATTGTCTGTGAACACTCGAGGCTCTGGAGAGAAACGACGATGGAAGGTGGAAGAGCCATCAGAAGAGCTCTCATCTCTTTGGCATTAATGTGCTCCTTCTGATAAAAAGGTGACCACACACCCTGTACCTTTAGGGAGCCAAATGTCGACCCCCCATCCCATGTCTGAAGTGTCTGCGAACAATTTCTGAGGGAAGATGGAGATGAAAATGGATCTCTGGATTCAGAGACAACTGCTGAATTCACCAGTGAAGTTGCCATGTGAGACAAGGAAGAGGAACTACAAAGTAGAGGATGTGCATGTTGAAGCCACATTGACTTCAGAAACCACTGAAGCTTTCTCATGTGAAGTTTGGTCAGAGGGAGCATCAGAACTGTAGATGCCATGAAACCCAGAACTCTCAAACTCCCTGCTGATAACGGAAGCCAGAGGAAGATGCGTGTGCAAGAAAGAAATGAGAGTTAAGGCCTTCAGAGGAGGCAGAGATGCAAGCATTGGCACCGTCTGAATCCTGCAACCCAGAAAAATATGGTCTTTATCATGTAATCGAAACATGATATAGCCAACGGCTTTAACATCGACACAAAGTAAGCGAAAAGTGAATACCTCGAAACACCTAAACTACAAAATTCAATATATCGAATTACCATGGTTGGCCAACATGAACAGAATTACACTTCCTAACTGAGTAGGAAATATAATTCCATTCGTGTTGGCCAACCATGGTCATTTGATATACTGAATTTCAAAGTTTAGGTGTTTTGGCATTTTCAGTCTTCGCTTAATTTGTGTCAATGTTAAAGCAGTCAGCTATATCACGTTTTGATTATGTGATACAGACCCAAAAACATGATCCCGAGAAGGAGTCAGAGAAGACTTTTTGAAATTTATTGTGAACCTTAGGCTTTGAAGAAGGGAAATGGCAAAATTATTTTACAAAAGGCTATCTGGAGAGTATGTCTGAATCAGCAGGTTGTCTAAGAAAGGAAATATATGGATCCCTTGAAGTCTGCAAAAAGCAATCACAGGAGTGAGGCATTTGGTGAACACCCTTGGGGCAGTAGAAAGGCCAAAGTGCAGAGTACAAAGTTGAAAATGCCGGGAAGCAACAGAAAAATGCAAAAACTTCCTGAAAAAAGGATGGATCAGAATATGGAAATAATCATCCTTGAGATCCAGAGACATCATAAGCCTGAAAAAGCGAAAGAGAAAACAAAGTTTGAAGGGACAACATTCAAAAGGAGGGCACTGTGATGACCCACCACTGGACCAGTAATCAACAAGCCTCAATCATCACCACTTGCATCAGTGGGGGATGAACACTGGGGGGGATGACAAAGTACACATACAGTATTTCCAGATGCAGCTCTCTGCATCAAGTGCAATTTCCCTTAAGAGCACACAGAGACCACAGTCAGTCTGGGGCTAGTTTCTCACTCTTTCTCCAGATCTGCAGTAAGACTCCCCACTGGCACAGCTACAGAGGTGAGATCTCAGCTGAGTGGCCAAGCCAAGACCTACAGCACCCTCTCTGTCCAACCAGTACTTCTTGCTTCTGACCAAGTAGCTGACACACAAACTTTTGAGGTTTGATTTACAGACACACACACACATACACACCCACCTGGGAAAGGCTGGCAAAGGTTTACTAGCTATGCTCTTTTGTCCAGACTATAAGGTAGTTATCACTGCCGCCAGCCAGCTCCTTAGCATCTGCTTTAAGGACCTTAACAAAGGGTGTCCAAGTGGTGCAGTAGTAGTGTTGTCACCTCACAGCAAGAGGTTCTTTCATTCGATTCTCGGCTGGAGTACCTTCTGTGTGGAGCCTGCATGCCCTCCCCGTGGTCGAGTGACACTCGAAAGACATGCATGAATGGGCGTGCCTTCATTGAAGGTTGGGCGTCGGGCTGGCAACTCGGCACCATAAAATCAACTGCCAATCATTAGCAGTTCGGAGTTCCGCTGTGGTGGGAACTGGGAAAAGCCAAAATAAAAACAACAACAAAGGGTTCCAATCTTGCTGTGTAATGTTACTATTAATACAAAGGGTAGTTTGACCAAGAACAAGGCTATTAATAGTGGCCCATAGGGTCACCAAATAAATATACAAGTACTCTCAGAATGTAAATATCTCTACACAGATAAGCCACAATGAAAGGTTTAAATATATTGAATAAGAAGTAATAAAAAAAAGACAATACTAAATATATATTTACAGTGATATCAGAGTTCAAAACCACAGGAAATATTTAAAACGTTGCAGGACAGTCTCAAATAAATAAAGATAAATATCTAAACTAAGCTTTATTATATTCCTGACTGCATCTAAGAGAATTACTATACCCTAGTTAACTTACTTAAGAGCAAGGCAGATGCGGTGAATGGATCTTCTAGTGGTTATCAGGTCCAAGACGGAATACAGAATGTTGTGTCTCTCTCAGAGGTTCATAAGTTTATAGGTTCATATGTGTTTACTAGACTAATGACTGCAAGGGCCTTTTTAAGCCTAGCCATGCATCCCAAATCTCTCAAGTTCTGATACCCTTGATAAGTGTAAATATGGGCCTGGTTACCTATTTGGGTTAGAGACATAGGTGCCAAACCAGGGATCCATTTCTGGTTTCCCATCCAATTGTCCACGTTGCACTTGAATTGGGTTAGGGAGAAACTCTGCTTCACATGGATGGAGAGCCTGTTCCATATATGGGGTAGTCGCTAGGATACATACCTATCATTCTAGCAGGTCCTATTTATATCACAGACAAGGTTTAAGTCTTTAGAACAGGTAATTATGGTACTGTTCATTTTGTGGATATAGAGCAGGTCCATCAGAGTGGGGTCTGACAATGCCCTGTATGCCATGCATAGATCTCCCATCAAAAGCCTGTAGGAGACAGAAGTCTGCATAGGACATATTACTTATGCCCTGTATTCTTTTAGTAAGGAACCTCTGTGGACATTCCACTTGTTGGATATGCCTGGTTAGGTACATACAAAAGCGGGCATTGTACTCAATGATAGGTCTGATGAATGCCAAATACAGTGTAACAATGATTTCCTTAGACTTAAATGCCATACCTTTGTTTATAAGTTGCGCAACATAGAATGATTTCCTCATCAGTGTAGACACATTATGATAAAAGGCTAGATTACTAAGTCCATGACTACTGGGTCAACTCTAAAGAGTGTGTTGTCAATATGATAGTTACCAGGGATGGATGACTTCCTAAAGGATACTATTATGCATTTCTTGGCATTTAATTTTAGTCCATGGTACTGACATCGGTTGTATGTCTGAGTCAGCCCCTCCTGGAGAACATTTGTGTCAGTGTGAGATTCAATGACAGCTCCTAATTTGCAGTCATCTGCAAATTTAGTCAGACAGAGACCACTGACATTGTCCTTGACTTATGAAAAGTAAATGCCAAAAATAGAATGCAGAATGACTTTATTTCTTGTCATCTGACTCTATCCCACATGAAACCTCCAATGCTGGAAGCTATCAGCATTTAGCATCTACCTGTGAAAACACATAGATTTCATATATTTTGCAGATGCTGGATGTCATAAAACAATTAACATTCCTCCATACTCAAAACTAGTAATTATTTCACCTTAAAGACAATACAGAAAACTCCCTAGTTTTAAACATTGTGTCTCCCTGCTGCACTAAAACTGAAAGCTATAATCTTTTATTGCATGGCCATAAAGTAATTTAATTTCAGCTATTTTTCTGAAGTTTTGCTGGAGTGAAGTTAACCTCCTGTGCTCCACAGTGTGCCCTATTGGAAAAGAACAGAAATGTACAATAGTGCATGTACATTTCTGTTCTATTCCAGTAGGGCACACTGTGGATACATTTCAAGCATTTTGCAAAAAAACATTTTTCAACACACGTCTGTACAAACAAGTTTGATATACACATGACATACAGTTCTAATACAGTTGTAACACATGCATCTTATACAGCTAAAGTTAACTTTGTGTGTGTGTCTACCTGTTTGAGCTAATATTCATTATCCCGTGGAGAACACTCTGATTTGGCTTGTAAGCAGCCCCCTCCCCACTCACACTCATCTTCCATTTCTCTTTTATTCCCTTCTGTTAGCAAATAGCATCCATAACTGATCAAATACAGTGTGTTTGTTAATTTAAACTGAGATCACAGCAGCCTACTGATACAAGGTTATCCTGTTCTTCCACCTGAGAAATGGTTAAGAAATGACTTACAGCTTCAGAGCAGTCGTTGGTCAATTCTGATTATTTCTTAAACACAAACTTGTTTTTGCTTGGATCTTGGCTCATCCCGCTCCGTTCCCCCTCACTACACTTGGGCTCAAGGTTATCCTGTTCTTCCACCTGAGAAATGGTTAAGAAATGACTTACAGCTTCAGAGCAGTCCTTGGTCAATTCTGATTAAGACAAACTTATCTTTGCTTGGATCTTTGCTCATCCCGCTCAGTTCCCCCTCGCTACATTTGGGCTCACTCTGCTCTCTGCCCATACCTCTCAACTGTCCCTGATTTTGACTCAAATTTTAGCTCTGTCCCTCTTAATCCCTCCTAAAACTAGTGACTTTTGGAGGAAAGGTGGTAAATTACACTTAATGAATAATGACAATAATTAAGAGTTAGACTTCTTTTATATCAGAAAATGTGTATTAATTCATATGCTCTGATTCTATCAATGTTTCAAGTTAATAACACTAAAATTTTAAAAGATATTCATATTACCTTCTCAGGTACTCAAACCCATACTTTAAATTTTTACTAATACCTACTTAATCCCAAACTCGCTCCCCATTATATCCTGAATAGTCATCATGCCTAACAAACCTCTTTCACTTCTAACTCAAATACTACTACTTGCTACCATATCTTACCTAACCTATCTCACCCAACCTCTCAGTGCAAATCACCCACCCCCACTTCATACAACTAACCCAGTCTCCATGATGCACACCTATTCCTCAGCCTGCATATCACCCAGTCTCTACCCCTTCAATAATAGTATGCTCTTCACCTACAAACTTATACCTATCCCCAAAACTCTACTCACATCTATATTATCCACATCCCCCTAAAGTTTACACCCCATAGATTACATACCAAGCAACTCAAATACCTCTTCTGCCATCTCATCTCTATCCTTCTCTCTGGCGACATTCACCCAAACCCTGGCCCTTCTCCCCCACACATTTCAACCTACCAAGCCCATCCTCCTTCCACAACTGGTAAACCCCTCCGCTTCTCAGCACTAAATGCTCAGAGCATATGTATCAAAACTCCTAACCTCCATGCCTGGCTTCTCCATAACCAACCCGATATTCTGGCCATCTCAGAAACCTGGCTCAAACCCCATATAAAAGACTCTGAACTAATACCACCCAACTACTCCATAATTAGGAGACAGAACACACCAAAAAGGAGGGGGAGTCGCTCTCCTCTACTTATCATCCCACTTAGTTACTCCTATACCAAACCTATTCCAAATTTGGCGAGGCAGAACCAGTTCCAACCCTACTTCATATAAACACACACAAACTTATATGCATAGTCTCCCTTTATATCCCTCCTGGAGACAATATCTTAACCCTTGAAGATATTCTCTCCTGGTTCTCTAACAACATCACTAATTAAACTATAATCCTGGGTGATGCTAATATTAACTGGTCAGCAATTCAGTCTCCTACAAACTCACTTAATATAAACTTGTACAACTTCACTCAGCTTATTAACTCAACAACTATGCCTTCCAAAAACTTCCTTACTGAAAGAACCCTGGACTGGATTCTAGTTTCTCATTCACATTACATCTCTGATAGAGGCACTCTGCCCGATCCATTAGGTGACCACTTTCTCACTTTTGCCCACCGTCTTTCCTCCTCCATACAACTAACTCATACCTACACCTTCACTCTCTGTCTAAAAAACTTTAATCCCAGCACATTCTAATAATGCACTAAAAAAATGAACTGGAACCCACTAAAAACCCTTCCCTTCGAAAATGCTGTTACCTACTTTAACTCAACTTTCCTCAACTTGCTTGACTCCTTTGCCCCTCTGAAAACAAAATGCATAAGAAGCAATCTTGTACCTTGGCTATCCACAAATACCTTACTAGCTATGCGATTCCTGGATAAAGCCTGGAAACACTACTACAAAAATAAAACCATCACCATCCTTAATGAATTTAAAACACTTTATAACAAAGTAAAAAAACTTATCTCAGACCACAAAGCCTACTTATCTACACTCCAAACCAAACAGAACACCAACCCCCAAAAATTCTGGCATGGAATCTCATTCCTTCTCAACCCTGGCAAAAAAGAAAACCCCTGCTCTAATCAAGATGCCTCTGACTTGGACTTAGCCACCCAATTTAACACTTTCTTTATCGATTCCATAAGTAAACTTAGATCATTCTTCACTTCCCATTCAGCTTCCCCACCCTTATTTCCACCTATCCCTCCCTCCCCTAGCATCTCCTGCTCCCAACCTCCTCCTTCAACCTCATCCCTACAGCCACCATAAAAAAACTTCTACTAACATTGAAACCCAGCTCCAATGTCCCTGATGATATACCCTCATATTTCTTAAAACTTGTGACAGAAGGCATAGCTCTTCCCATCTGCATTCTTATAAATCAATCTATTGCTGAATGTCAAGTTCCCCAGCTCTGGAAAAAGGCCTTTATTATTCCACTCCATAAAGGTGGTAGTAACATCACAAACTTTTGACCTATCACTATCTTATCCCCCATTTCTAAACTTCTCGAAAAATGCATCCATCTAGAACTTCTGCCTTACCTCATTAACAACCAACTTCTTACCCCTTCTCAACATGGTTTCAGACCCGCCAACAGCACTACCCCAGCTCTCCTCTCCTTCTTAGAAAGTTAATAAGGCCTGTGACACTGGCCACATGGTGTCCACTCTCCTCTCTAAAGCATTCAACACCATCTCTCATAACCTTCTTTTCACTAAACTCTCCAAACTAAATCTATCCCACTCCTCTATTAACTGGTTTACCAGTTACCACTCAAACAGGCAACAAGCAGTCAGATGGAAAAAAAGCCACCTCCCCTTTTCTCAATACTCCCACAGGTGTCCCCCAGGGTTCAATTTTAGGCCCCCTTTTATTCAATGTATTCATAAACCACTTCTACCAAACCATCCCAAATACCAACCTTGTCCAATATGCTGATGAGTCAACAATAATCTGCTCTGCCTCTTCTATACCCACCCTAGTTAAATTAACCAAGATGTCTTATGGATGATGGACAACCATATAGCACTCAATGCTACTAAAACAAAACTCATATTTACTGCTTCCAAAACCACCACCCTAGATGAAATCTCATTCTCAGTCACCAGTCAAAATAATACTCCTCTCAAAATAGTCTCTAATGCTAAACTACTAGGAGTCCTGATCGATGACCAGCTAAAGTTTGAGAATCACCTACAAGTAAATATAAAAAAACCCCACAAAAAATAGGCATGCTTTACCACCACAACCGTTACATCTCTCCGTCTACTAGGCTCACCCTGGCCAACACTTACCTTATCCCATCCCTCCTATATGGTGCCTCTATCCTTACTAACCTGCAATCCTCCCTCAAGACTAAACTCTCCTCCTGCTATAATAAAATAACAAAATTTGCAACCAGCCATAGATTGGCTTGAGCTGTCCAATTACCTCATCTATATTTAACTTGTCCAAGCACACAAACTTATTTTCACCCCCTCTCTCTGTCTCTCTCGCCACCACCTTTAAAATGCACCAACCAAATACACTTTTGAGATCTAATTTCCAAAATCTAATTGAACTGCATAAAACTGCCCATCCACCAGGTAAACATCTAATGTCCTTCTCTCTAGCATGTCATTGGAAATCCCTCCCACCTCTCATCTGCACCACCAGCAGCCTCTCTTCCTTCAAAACCTTACTTCACTATGGGAATGCTCTTGCTCCCATCCCACATAATCTCCCTACACTATAGCTACTCTCTATAAGCTATAATTCACAATAGCCTCCCATTGTTTGGTACCACTAATAAACTCTCCCATAAAGAATACTGCAGCAGTGAATGCAAGGACATCACCACATATTTTCCTTTAAAACAACCTTGAACTGTAACTGTGTACCCCCCATATCACTCATTAAAATTCTGTAGAACCACTTATTTATTACTAAATCATGCCCCTTCCACTTGAAAAATCGTATCTTTTAAATCTAGAATAGTATCATCCCTGGAAAGATAAAATACACAGAGAAAGAGAAAAAAATAGTTTAGTCAAGGTTTTTAGCCCCCATTTGGAACTTATCATCACTTCACCCTCTAATATTAACACCTCTAAACTTGTGAATTTTCATTTCTCTTAAAACATTAGGGAAGGAAAACTCACCCTTTTTGTGTATTCAATAAAGATCACAGCTTAAACATTCTTTTTGGACACTACTGGGGGCATTATCAATTTCTGTTTCTTATTGTCTGTTTTTACTTAGTATAGAAACTTTACATTCCTTCAGTTCCCTCTATCAGTTCATGTCACACTACTCAGTCTAACTCTCTTGTTCCAGACATCACTGATGCAGAGAAAGGAATTTTAAGTAATTATCTGTCAAGGTGGACTTTTTTTTCTACTCATCTTCCACTTTCATGGATGTATCACTCTCTCAGTTCAGGGTCGTCATTCCCCAATTGCTTCAGTTTTTTTTTTTCAAATATATTTTTATTGGCTTTTCCTCTTTTTAAAACTATTTTTAAAAATAAAAAGAAAGAAAACAGAAGTATAAAAGGACAAGATACATAGAATATCAGTTGCAATGAACATAATAATATATACAAAACGTATACCATTAGAGTTCAGTTAACAAAATGCAAAATTACCTAACATTCCCATTGTTTACATTTAGGTTAAATGACAAAATCTACTTGAGTTATTAAAACATAGCAGAATCTGACATAAAAACAGCTGCATTAAGACATTTCAGCTTACCCAACGTAAACTGTACATTGTACTATTGTACTAACTATATACAATGATGTCACACCAGAAAGTAAATTGTATACACACGTCTCAGACCTGTTCAATTTTAATATGGGTACAGATTTTGCAGTATTGGTTTACTGTAATTTTCATAGCCTACTAATAATAATGATATTGTAGTCCCTTGTACATAAACCAGTTTTAGCTTAAGAATTCAATAAGTGTTTTCCAATATTTGTGATAATATGATAGTTTTTTTGCTTCTTGTAATTAATTTACTGGCTAATATGTATTTTATAGCCATTCCTTTAAATTCTTCCCATGCAATTTTTGTTCTATCTAACCAATGCTGAGCTATGTATGATTTCAACATTGCACACAATGCTACTATGAAGCGTTTGCTTTCGTATGAATAGTTGGTAGGGAATACATGTAGAATTGCAATTCCCATGTCAGGGTGGATTGTGTGTATCCCTTTTTCTCTAACTTGGTTCTTAACGAACACTAAAGTTTGTAAACATTCTTATAGCTCCAAAAGATACGAAGGGTGTCAGCTACACTATTTTGGCATGTAGGGCAATAAGGAGAGTGAGAAGGATTAATTTTACTTAGAAAGAGTGGTATGTGATATGCATTGTTATTTTAACAGCAACAGTCTCACTAGTATTTTTTTATTACTTTCTCCATTGCCACAGCAAGATTTACTTTCCAAAATGCCTTTACTACTTCAGAAAATGGCTACTTACATTTGACTCCTTTTATGTCTATATTTTCTTGTCACATCTGGAACTTTAGAATGAGTCTCTAAAGTTGGCTGTGAATGGTCTTGCTTCACAAGCATCATACTTCCCACCTCTGTCTCCTCTCTGGATGCAACAGTTTTTACATTTGTTGTAGCATAACTTGTCAAAAACTCAGTTTAGGTTATTCATACCTGACCTCCGTTTTTGACAGTGGCAAGGACTTTGCTGATGCAACATCAAAGGTGTATTTAATAAAGCCAGTTAATTCTGATATTTTTACCTCACATAAAGGCCAAGAAATCACTTTTCTTTTCTCCCTCCAAATACCATATAATCTTAAACTCCATTGTCATACTTTATCCTGCAATCCAATAAGGTCTGTCTTAATTTATTGAAGTCTGTTAGCTGTTCCTACAGCCTTTTCCTAAATTTCTTCTATTTCCTGTCCAAATAGCTCCATCACCTTCTAATAGTCTTGCAGGATTTCAAAATTATTAATATTGCCAATAACAAACCTTTTCATGCAAATAAACATTCCCATCAAATTCCACTGTTTGTACTGCCTCCAAGCTGTTGGTTAATGTGTACACATTCAATCTCAGTCCTTGTCTCAGTCTGTCTGGGTGAGGAATGGCAACTTGACTCCATAACAGCAAAGTGATCACCCTTAAATATTCCTTTAATACTTTACAACCTAGTCCCTCCATGACTAATAAGTAAACAATATCTTTCGCCTTTTTAACAAAAATCTGGCCACATTAACAATTTTTACTTAACCGTTTTCACTCATATTTGAACGGATGGTCCAAGGAAAGCTTCTCGCATTCAAGCAGTATTTCATATACGCCTATTTTTCTAAAAAGCTTGATTTGATTGTCTTGTGAGTGACATGCTGATTGGGAGGCAAGATGTAAATACTGTGAGTGTCTTGAATTTTAAAAAGAACTGTTTATTTATATCACAGTTTGTATTTTACAAAACTAAAATTCAACATTTTAAACAGTTGCAGAGGAATGGTTATTTACTACACTGTCAAAATGATTCTTTAAAAGTTATAAATGTTTGGTGTTTTTCAGGGTTGTACAGTACAAGCCAAATAAATGAAATTATATGGCTAAGATGTTCTGTAGAGAACTATTCATAGATCTGTAATATACACACTTTACTGTGCTTTATAAATTAACCAACATATCAGTAGTTTTCAGTTCCGTTCCTGATCAAATCCCATATAGATGTATTTGTTATCATTCATATCAAAGTCAATATTTTCAGCCTCTATTATTTATCATATTCTCTTAATAAATGTAATACATAGGATTACACCATTATTTTAGTCTAGCCTAGAACACACCTATGAACCTTATATATGCGTGTGTGTGTTCGCGCGCAAGTGTATTTTACAATTTTATGTATATATTACTGAAATTTGATTACCTTGAAAATCTGACTAGGTAAGTGCCAGGGGAGAAAAGCTCCAATGTGCTACAAAATCATTTTAAGAACAATAATTTTACAATCTTCAAAAATAAAATAATACAAAAACATCTACGGTCTAAACATTTATACCAAATTAGAAATTACCAAAATGTGAAAACATTAGTTAAGAATAGATACAACTTATATGACAATGATTTAATATTTTGAGAAATGTTAGCCACTTTATATAGAAATTAAAGGTAAGTTGGTATAATACAAACAGGAGCTGCAATATAAACTGAGAAAACAGGGTTATGGCATATTTAGAAAGATAGATGAAGTAAGGAAATGACTGCAGAAGGGAGAGTAAGGAAGTGTAAGGTATGAAAAGGTGCTTGTTCATATTTAGGTATATAATTTATCATGGGGTTAAGCAAGAACAGAGTCACATTTTGGTAGGAAGAATTTCAAAATGGTTTTTCATGACTGGAGAGAGGGTATTGACCTGATGGATACAGGTGAGGAGCTCCTGGCCATAGCAACATAGTATGATTACAGATCATGCCCAGCAGATTTTGTAGGTTTGTGGACAGTTCTTGGTCATTGGATAATAATGACAGACTGGGGACACAGTTGTATAAAATGGTATTTAGTGTCGAACAAACAGTCGGGTGCTGGATAATTTTATGGGTGGTAAGAAGCTGTGTATATGTTAGCTGATGGGGTAATTCTAACCAATTTAGGCTTTTTAGTGCTATACAGTTGTGGAGTCTAAAAGGAGCATTTGCTGCAGATTTAGCCACTTTGTATAGCATTGTTCAAGTTTTGCTTTTTGTGATGCCTGGATGTTATGGGATTGCCATACAGTAGCGATGGTAGGAGTTTAGTAGTGGCAAGTGTAGTTTTAGTTGCATTAGTGAGGAAGTTTTTGGTTCTGTAAAGCATCCTTAGTTTTTGCTGAGGTTTTTTATGCAATTTTGTATATGCAGTTTGAATTTAAGACTATCATTCACTATCATCTCTAATACTGCGGTGGTGGTGCTGCGGTAGCGTTGTCGCCTTACAGTAAGACGTTGTCCTGTTTGATTCTCAGCTAGAACGTCTTCTGTGTGGAGATATGCATGAATGGGCATACCTTCGTTGAAGGTTGTGCATCACGGCCGGCAACTCGTCACGTAAAAATCTACTGCCAATCATTAGCATTAAAGTTTTAAAAGACTGACCGTTAAACGTGTTAGTGTTCTGAAGAAGCCCATAAATTTTGGGTGAAAGCGCTCAACCAGTCTGTATAAAGTTTGCAAAAGTTAGCTTTATTACATCGCAAATGCTTTTTACCACATTTATTATTTTAACGCATTTAGCATCTGCTTGTGTTATTGTTGCGAACAAGCAGTAGTTTTTTAGCAACGAGTTGTGTAGCAATGAGTTTTTTAGCAACGAGTGTTAAAGTTCAATAAATTAGTTATTTTAACATCTGTGGCTGGCGTACTACTTAGATGAATAACAGCAACGTTCCGACTACAGTGGTTGATTTTAATTTGGAACAAGTGACAGTATTTTACAGTGGAAATTTAACTTTGTTCTGCTACCAGCTGTTTGGCCGTACAACGGAACCAGAGGTAACACAATTCAGTGGTGTTGGAGCACTTATTGGAACTCTATGGTAATTTTGGTTTCAAGTTAATAATTTGGAGATCATTACCAAAGGGGATGATGACATATTTTTTGGCATTGAGCTTAAGGCCATGGTTCTGACACCAGTCAATGGTCTCAGTGAGGCCTTTTTGTAGGATGTCAACATCACTTGGGGAGATAATTATGGCTCCCAACTTGCAATTATCTGAGAACTTTGTCAGCCACAGTCCCTTCGTGTTGGTCTGAACTTCAGAGAAGTAGATACCAAACAGGAGAGGACCCAGGACCGAATCCTGTGGGACTCCACTCTTGACGGGTTGACAGTCTGACTTGGAGTCAGCTACTTTCACACTGTGGGTCCTATCTGTGAGCCAGTTTGCAAGCCACCTAGTGATATAGGTGTTGATGCCTAGCTTAGTGAGTTTTTCTATGATTCCTGATGGGGAATGCTATCAAAGGTCTTGGCCAGATCAAGGTAGGCTGTATGAACCACCTTGCCTTCATCCACAGCTCTGGTGACGGACTCAAAGAAGTTGACCAGGTTGAGCAGGCATGATCTACCCTTCACAAAACCAAACTGTGTGGGATGTAGAGTTTGGAGGTTCCCTATATTTTTGTTTATTAGGTCCATGATGATGTGTTCCATAGCTTTGCATATAAGACTTGTCAGGCTAATGGGGCGATAGTTCCCAGGGTCTGTAGTCTCTCCTCCTTTGTGGAGAGGGATGACTGTAGCGGTGCGCCGTTCGGTAGGGACAAAGCTTGAGGTGAGGCTGTGACTGAACAGGGCACACATTTGATTTTTAGTATGGTTGTTTTAAAGTTTCACTACAGGTTATTTAAAAGTAAAGAAATAACTATGTATATCTGGGTGTAGGGCAGCTGATTAAATTATCAGCT
This sequence comes from Protopterus annectens, assembly GCF_019279795.1. NCBI lineage: Eukaryota > Metazoa > Chordata > Ceratodontiformes > Protopteridae > Protopterus > Protopterus annectens. The sequence goes on from NC_056739.1 coordinate 1,073,945,748, forward strand.
ACATCGACACCCAGAATTTTGATGTTATAACAAACACGTTCTGCATATGCTCCAGGGATTATCCCAGAGCGGAGTAAACTAAATACAAGTGTTTGCACAGAGGGGCAAGCTCCCCTCCACCTAAGTCCTATTAATTATTTATACTAACTCTGAGATCGCACAATCCCCAGGGAAAGGGAATATCCCCCCCCCCATGCATTGCTGACCATTTGTTTATGTTGACTAAATGATGTTGCCCAAACAGATGTTGATGTTTCTGGTTATTTGACCAATATGGATTACATTCAGTATATTGAGTGGTCAACTTGTCACACTGTACAAAAGCTGGTACAGCTAATTGAAAACTAGATGATTTCAAGTACTGGCTTTCTTCAGTGAGGTTACAGTGGAATCAGGTAATTTCCTATTTCCTTATTATATTTTAATTTCAGAGTTAGTGTATATAATTAGCAGGGGATATGGGGGGGGGTGCAGGAGGGCTTGCCCTCCTGCAAACAACATGTTTAAACTATTTTTGTTTGTTTTTCAACTGACAGGTAATCAATCTGTTGTGTTCAATGACTTGCCTTTCAATAGTTTAAGTTTTTAGTGTAGTGCCCTAAATTTATATATGTGTATGCACGATTTGTGCTTGCGTAAAAAAAAAAAAAAAAAGTTCACAACTTTGTTGTTTCTGATGTTTTATGTACACAATTTGTAAAGGTACATATTTATGCCATAAATTAGTTCACATTGTGAAATTAATCAGCGAATCACCTATAATCCAGGTGAGGTTGGCTGAATATATATATTTGGCTGAAACTGTAGCAGCAGCAGCACAGACTGTTGTTTTAAAGCTTTACTACGGGCTAATTGTTCCTGTCAGTTAAAGGTAAGGAAAGTAACTAGGTATATAATTAATGACCAGTACAATGTGTGATATAGTGTTATGCAAGTATCTGTTTTATTATAGCATAGTGATGCACTGAAATCAATGAGTAGGTTTGCATTTGATAATTTAAAGGAACCTGTCTCTGTTGTTCTTCAATGAATTAACTATTCACTGTTTCCTTATCATTTGCACTTGTTCACATATGCAATGGATCTACAGTTTAATACTGAACTTTCCATTTTTTATACTCTATGCATTGTACAGTCTCATGTTTGAAATGCTGTGACATTTTTGAAACAGTCTTTTAGTATTTACTTTTTATTTATTTATTTTATATTTGTTTATCTGGAAAGTCCAACTGGAACAAGGTCCATTTACAGTGGAAGCCTGGGGAAAAAAGCTCCATAACATAACAGTACAAATACAACAAATGACAAAAAAATTTCTGTACAGAGGCATATACACAATCACAGCTCCATGTCTTTATATGACAACACATAATCCACGAATGACAGAAAATTTCTATACAGTGGCACATATACAATCAAGGAGATTTTTTGTACCTTAGTTTGATTTGAGCAAGCTTTATATATAGATAGCAACACTTTGAATTCCCTAAAAATGAAGGAATGGAATCTGGAAAATAATGCTATTCGGGAGATATGTCATAGCGTGAGAAATAGTTTGCAGGATAGTAGTTCCTGATAGGGAGTACATAAATAGCTGAGGTAAGCAGAGGGGATGAGGTGTGGCAAGTTAGGAGGAGAGCAGAAAAGATTTTATGTGATACAGGGACAGAGCCATGATTGCAAGATGTGTGACTTTAGTGATGTCTTGAAAAGTGAGATGGATGGTGCAGAGGAGATACTTTGGGGGAGGTTATTCCATTCCCTAGCAATGGTGTGGGAGAACAGACTTTTCCCTGCAGTGTTATTGGCTTTAGTTATGTAGAGAAAGGTTTTGTTGGATGAGCGTAGAGGGCGGTTTGCAAAATGTTGGTTTAGGGCTGGAGTTTTCTGAGGGTTCCTTATTATGATAAAGTTGAGGACTAATTGGTGATAGCTAATTAGCTGGAGTTCTAACCAGTGTAGTTGCTTCAGGGCAAGACAGTGATGACTTCTAAAAGTGAAGTTGTTAGCGAATTTTGCAATTTTATGGTCTGTTTTCCTGATATGAATTAGGACTGGTGATGCATACATTAGGGTAGACAATGGGTTAGTTTGGGCTAAGGATATTCTAGCTTGGTCCGATAGGAAATGTTTGTGTTTGTATAGGGTTCCTAGTTTCTTATGTACCTTTGTGATGGTTTGTGAGATATGGACATTAAAGTTTAGATTGTTATCTAGTTCAACCCTTAGCAGCTTAGTGTAAGGGGAGGGGGAGATTGTGGTCCCACTTTTGGAGGCGATAGTGAAGGTAGGAGTTGTGGATTTGGATTTATTGGTGATAAAAAGGAGTAATTTGGTCTTGCTGGGGTTTAGAATGAGTCGGATATCAGTAATCCATTGTTCCACGGATCAGAAGGATTCTTGGGTGAGCTTTTGAAGAGTGGTTATGGATGGGGCTGAGCAGATTAGGGTGGAGTTATCTGCATACTGTATAAGTGATGCATGCAGGGTGGAAGTATATAGTTTGTTAGTGAAAATGGTGAATAGTAGAGGACCCAGTATTGATCCTTGTGGGACACCTATAGTAGTTGGTAATACAGGAGATAGTGTACTTTGCCATTTAACGGATTGTTTTCTGTCAGAGAGATAGCTTCTAAACCATGAAGTAGTAGAGAGGGCGAAGGATAAGGCTGACAAGTGTGTCTAAGAGTAGGTTATGGGAGACCATATCAAAAGCTTTTGATAGATCTAGGAATATGGCAGAGACAAATTTGTTGTTGTTTCTTAGATGGCTAATCTGATTGGTAAAGGAGAGTAGAGCCATGGTTGGGCTATGGTTTGGGTAGAAACCATGCTGTGTGAGGGAGAGGAGGTTTTGTGAGGATAAGAAGTGCATTACCTGGGTGTGAATACATTTCTCCAGAAGCTTGGAAAGGGAGGACAAGATTGCAATTGGCCGATAGTTTGATAGTTGAAAGGAGTTAGTTCATTGTATAATGAGGATGCAGCTGAATTCAGTCTACTTACCTTAAATGAAATTAAATAAAAAAAAAAAAAAAAAAAAAAAAAAAACTAATACAAGGCAAGGTAAAACTCCCCGTCAATTTTCTTTATGGTCATTTTCTGTTGAACAGATATATAAAGGTGTAGAAGTTTTCCTGTTCTCTGGAAAGCTTTCTAAAGCTCTAATCTGGATGTGTTTTCTGCATGAACATGCAAATAAAATATGTTAAGTCTTGATATTAACACAAATACATACAAGCCTTCCGCAAACTATGTTTGGTATGCCAGCATTCGTTACTTTGATTCACAGTCCTGTATTAACTGTATTGAAAGCAAACATACAATGTTTTGAATGGCATAAACCACTGTTTACTACTTAATTTGGTGTATAGGAGGCTATTCTTTTGTAATGAAACACTTATTTATAATTTTGCCATGTTCTTTCATTTGTACAGTTGTGCCGTGGTTCTTGTGATCTGCTTCCTTCCCCTAAAGATTTATTCTTCTTCGCTATATATTCTTTGAGGTGTTTGAAGGTCTTAATATATTGCTCTTTCTTTATCTTTAACATTCTTATGTGTTTCCTTTTCTTATTTCGTCAGTCTTTTTAGCTGGCCAATTTGACCAAAGTGATCGTCTCTAACAATGGGCCTGGAACACACAGTTATCATACGCCATTTTAGGCTTCCATATGATTTTGCTGACTACTACTGGATTTCCCTTACAAAAACCTGCACAGTGCACTGTAGGCTAAGTAAACTGTACTCAATTAAGCAGCTATGTAAGCTAATGATTTGGTAAGGTAAACTGTATCTTAAAAAGTACTTACATGTACCTGCTTAATGAGATACAGTTTACCTACCTTACCTTCACGTCTCTGGTGCTCTGTGCTCTACCATGAAGTATGACAGTGATTCGTGATGAATTTTCACTCCCTATGCATGATGATAGATTGAAACTCATTACGATAATGTGGTAATGAGAGGAACTGGTACCATGCGAGGTCCAACTGGACAGAGCTTACTAGTACCACTACTGGGAGCTGGACAAGATTAATTGTGATAGAACTTTTGCCTGCATCTCAAGGGACTCAAGGGCTTTTTCTATCATGTGACCAAGTTGTTTTTTTTTTTTTTTTACAACAGTGAGCAATGTATTAGCAGGAAAGGAGGAGATTTGCAGTGATGGGCTGGCACTGCCATTGGATAGTATGTGGTTGGATTCCTGTGGGTTACCTCAATGGGACAGAGCTGCTACTCTTAATTATTTTAAAGTTATAAATGGCATACTTTTAGAGATGGGAGGTGATCTGCATGTGTTCTCTGTGCATGGAGCACAATAGCTACACAATGAGGTAAGATAGTGTACACTGTCTTACATGTTGCATGATTATGTTTAAGAATCACAACACCTTTTGTGTGCCATTCTGCTGAATACCAAAGTTTGCTCCACAGTACACAGTGAATATGAACAGCACTCAGTTTTAATCTAATGTATGCATGAAGACATGTGCACTGGGAGAAAAATAAAAAATGCATCCTAACTATAGACAGACCACACATAATAAAAAAAATATTATGCACATACAAAAATAAAAATTTGAGTCACGGGTGAAATGACCATAAACTTCAGGCAAAGTCTGTTCCACCACTTCAAGTAACAGATAATGCCATCGTGTCTGTTGTCTGTCTCTCCTATTACAGAAAAGCTCTACTATGAAGAAATTATTATCACCTAGAAAGCCCTGTGCTAAGGTATCGCCACATGAATTGATACAAGTTAGTTTCAAAGAGTAGATACCACCGGTAATAGCATAAGTTGTGTGTTACAGCCTTTATCTAATAGATCTTGAACACCTAAGATTTTATTTTTCTGCACACAGTAGAGAAGAAAAATACCAGCATAATATGTGAAAAGATGTTATATTAGGTTTTGTACTTTAGTTTTACATCAAACTACAAAATGAGCGATGTGGCCTCTTTGTTTCTTCTCTTAAGTTCTCATTAACAAATGCAACTAGCAGAGTCTGTTTCTTGATTTTTTGCAAATTTTCGGAAAGCATAACTTGTAAATTCAGAAAATCATATTTGATCTGGTTGTAGTTTGACACAAGAAAAATGTGTGTAGGGCAAGCTGTAGATCTGTCAAAGCTACTAACATAGTCATTACGAATCCCTTCTAGAACAGAGTCCTCACTTTTCTCTGATGACATTATTTCCAGATCAACTTTAGTTCGCACAAAGCAAAACTTTTTATCCATTTTTTTAATTTCATGGACAATGGTCTCAGTATTCTTACTAAAAGGGCCTCCCGAAACAATAATATAGAAGTCATAGCTTTCTAGATGCACTTTCTTTGAATACTCCTGCCAATTAACACTATCTGTGTCGACTCCTGGCAGGTCCCAGAAAATAATATTTGAGATGAGGGGGTACTCATAAGGAGTTACGTCTGTTGTAGGTGTACCCTTATCTATACCTTCCATATTCAAAAGGGCACTAATTAGAGAGGTTTTTCCAGCTGTAGTCTCACCGGTCACAGCGATGTTCAATATGTGTTCTTCCAGATTCAGAATATCATACTTTCTAATCTCTCTTAACTTTTCAAACAGTACTTTTTGTAAATGGTCATAATCATAATTTTCCCATTCAAAGCTTGACAACAGAAAAACCTGAGGCTGTGACATTCCAGCACTCTGTAAATTAGATACACAGTCAGCTCTAATCTGCTCAAGAATTTCTTTTTGATTTGCATTCTTGCGTCTCTTTTGGAGACTATACATATCAAGATCTATTTTAGTTCTTACAAAATAAAAGGGTTTCCTCATTCGTTCAATCTCCTGTGCAAGTTTTGCATCATTTTCCCTGAAGCGACAACTTGAGACAATAAGAAAGAAATCATAGCACTCAAAGTTCATATCTTTTAGGTAATCCTGTGCTATAAAATTTGGGGTACCCACACCTGGGAGATCCCAGAACACAACATTGGGGAAGTGAAAATGTGGGTAGGGAGTTGGCACCAAGGTTGTTTCTGTAACTCCTGTTGGGGCTGCTAATGCTTCTTCCCCATCATCAACAAGAAGGCCTCTCATTGCATTTATAAGAGTTGACTTTCCTGTTCCTGTTTCCCCAGTCACTGCAACATTGAAGATTGTGTCTTTAAGAGCTTTCTGTTTCTGCTCAATCAGCATATCTATTTGCTCAAGATCTCCACTCTTATAGGCTTTCTGCAGTTCTTTTTGTTGTTCACTAGTGAAGTACTTCTCAAGCTTCGACTCTGCCATCTTATCCTACAAAGACAAAAAAAGAGCATTGAAAATTCTGCAATGTAACCTGAATTTGTTTGAGATTTATCACTCTTGATTTTAATTCTTCATTTTCTTTGGAAATATCTATGTAGTGGAATTCAGTGTTGTGGGGATGAAAATGTACATTGTTTTTTTCTGGAAGAACTCTTTTGACACTACCTTAACTGGATTTCATGAACCACAATACAGTTCTCAAAAATGCTCAATAATAATAACCATAAAACATGAATAAAAACATAGCACTCTGAACTCTGTGCTATTCAGTACTTTATTAAATGGCATAGCGCTTTCGTTCCTTAATAAACCGGAACTTCATCAGAGCAAAATAACATTACTTCTCTTCCTCAAATAATGTTTCATAATGCTCCAATAATTAATCAATTTATGTTAAATACATAAAAATAATAATGAACACTGTTGAAACCTAATATTAAATGTTAAAATTATAACCATTAAATATAACTATAATCATAAATGCTCAATGTAAAAATCTATACAATACTACATTAATTCATTTAAACCTTATCAGCCCGAGACTAAAATACTGTGGAGAGATAGTTTATCATTAATTCTTGGGGACTGTCAATATAGTTCCTGAGTCTCCACATGGTTTTCCCAAGTCCATAAAAAATACATTTTTTAAAATGCTGACACCTATGTGCACATACACTCAAAGAATTTATATTATCCCTTTTCTTTATTGCATAGAAATGCTGATAAATTGTGTATTTCAAGGAGTGTATAGTTTTACCAATATAAAAAGCCGGGCATGATACACAGGTGGCTACATATAGTCTGTATACACTTTTCAAAAACTGCTGAGTTACTTGAATGGGTGTTCAGTCAAGCAGACCTCACTCAGTTAGGAAATAATGTGAATTGGCAGCAGGGATTGGTGGTAACTGTGCAAGTACATGAAGGGCAAGGTGAGTAATGCAATAAAGTCCAATAAAAAAGTACACAAAGAAGAGATAATGCATGCACCTACAATAAGTTAAAGATGGGCAATCAGTGAAAAAGAAAATGCATACAAAATGATGAGAGATGAAAAAGGATGATGACGAGACGGTGACCTACTATAACATCAAACAAAAATCTGAAAAGCTCATCCGACAGGTGAAACGAGGTGATTTGTTGGGATGAAATGTCCAAAGGAAATGGTTCATTCACATGGGGGGTATAAGGCAGTCTCAGTAGTGCACTATGGTGCCATTATACTGTGGCAGATCATGCACAAATATTCTTAATCTTTGCCTTTATAAATGAGTACTGTGCAGAGGCCAGGGACAAGCATGGGAAGGTAGAGCAGGTACACAGCAAAACACATAGTGATACGGGCAAGTGAAGAACCAAGAAGTCAGGAAGGAGCTCAGGTGGAAGGCATAAGAATGAAATGTCCAGATTTGACAGCTTCCTCTCCAGGTACTAAAAATAATCCTGCTGTTTGTCACCTCAGGGTAAGAATCACTTAACTTTATTGGTCACTCACGTTCAGTTTTATTGCTAAATTTAAATTATATTTCACAAGTCTTGTTATAGTTAAGCATTAAGCATAATACTTTTACTTATCTGTATGTAGCATGTTGTATGTAAACTTGCTCTACACACACTTGATCTTGGCCAAAAAGTGAGTAGCGATCTTTATATATTTTTTGCTGTTATAAATTTGCTCTCTTAGTCAGAGAGATATATGCTTTGCTGTGTTGTACATATGCTCTTTTTCTGCAATAAAAATGCTATTACTGTTAAGTATATACATAGGTACTTTTATTGTACAAGTTCTCACCTTATTGCCTTGGTAACGTCAAAATGGCTTCAACAGCAGCAGCCTACTTAGCCAAGAAAGCAAAAAAGGAAGCAATAAAGAAAGAAAGAAAGAAAGAAAGAAAGAATCACAGAAAGAGCTGTACAATTTTTAGAGACTGGAATGGTATTACAGGACTTCAGTAAGTACAGTGATATCAATTGCATTGTACAATGGTGGCTCTATCAAATAGCTGCACAGTTTCATAAATGTTAGTCTTATGTCTTTTCAGTGAAAGGTCATAGTAAACATTTTATAAGGCTACAAAGTTCCTGAATTGAATGCTATTTTTCTTACAGTTGACAAAGTGTATAGCTTTAATAAAACTTGATTCTTTTTCCTTCAGCTTGATCCAGTTCTGTTCATAAGAAGGCCAATCACTCACCATTTTTTAATCCATCTTCTATTTAATCCTACAAAACAAGTACAAGTCATGAATATGAGAAAGTTTTTTTTTTTTATGTAACCTGTGCGGATATTAGATATTGTTATCTGTGCTAGCATGACTGGCTGAAGTTCTGTAAATAATTGTAAATTATCCTAAGACTAGCTATAATTTTGGAAATAAGTTTACGTCTCTTGATTATCACTCTGACTTATGCAAGATGTTTGAATGTCAAGCAGTGTTTTTTTTTGGCTAACCAAATGAGAATTGTGAATGTATGTTATGCCACAGTCAGCTGACCTAGATGTGATGTTGCTGTTTGCCAGGGCTGGGAGAATAGATTCTTCACTGCAGCTGTTTCTTTACTTTTCAAAGTCTGATATGAGATAGTAGAATTTTCATAGCAGCTTCCTGTTACTTTAAAAAAATTCTGCTATAAAAGCAGGTTCTGAGTCAGTTGTTCAGTTTTCTTCCAGAGCTGTTCAGCAGTAGTAGTCCAGTTGTCTCCAGAGTAGTAGTTCCAGTCGCTCAGGACAGACAACAGCCTGGAGTGTGGACATAATTCCTCATCTTGCCTTACAGAAGTAATAGTATAATCTTACCTTGCTGAGTTATTTAGATTAGATAGGGACAGTTACTCTTCAGATAGTCAGGGAACTACAGCTAGTTAGAGGTTTTCTAAAATCAATGTGAGATCTATCCTACAGTATTATTTTCGTATTTCCTGTGTATGAAACTCTAGAAAACCTCTTCCAATGTACAATAAAATCAATGTGAGATCTATCCCACAGTATTATTTTCGTATTTCCTGTGTGTGAAACTCTATTGTACATTGGAAGCAGTTATTCAGTATTTACATGTTTTAAATTCTTGTATGTATTATTAAATTTTACTATCTCTTGTTGTGGCTGTTTATTTAATGAATAGTTTTAGTAACTTAAAATGTTTATGCTTATTGTAATAACACCAGAGCTGCTCTAAAAAAACGAATACTTGGGATATGTGTTGCCATTTGTTTCAGTATCTACTTTACCCAATATAACTGAACACCCCTTTTAGGGTATTGTGGTATTTGACTGGTGGCAGCCATTACCTTGTAATTTGGGCAAAGAAACACAGCAGGTAAATCTGTGTCAGTCTTTCCCAAGAGAGTGTATATGTGAATATCAAACATTTAAAAATGAGTGTGTTAGAACTGGGACACAGTGCTCTCCAGTGGTTAGTGTGGAGACTCATTTGGGGACCTGGAGTGATATATATACATATAGTCCAGTTACATGTTTTTAACCTGTTCCTGGTGTATTCTTAGTGGAAATTGTGTTTTTCTATCCCAGCTTTTAGTGACACTTCTTTACCAGAGACAGTGGTGACAACTGAGACTCCTTAGTTACTGTCCATGGTAAATAGGGCTCATCACACAACCTATCTGGGATTTTACAAACTGAGGCAAGAGTTGCCAAAGCACTTGCCACAACTATATTATAGGCCATGACAAGACAATCTTCTTCCATTATACTGACCCTCTCAAGCAGATGGCCAATCAAAGTGGAGAGAAATGCCCCAGTCTATGTCCTTACTTTATGATGTGTGACCAGCTCCACAAGAGAAGGTGATAAAACTGGGAGAACAAGTTTGTAGTGGACCAGAAATTGGTTTACCTAATAGATGGGTTCCACCACTAAATCCCTGGTTTCAAGGCCAAGCTGAAATGTTATGCCCAATGATTTATGGGTAGCAGCATAAACAATCTGAGTGAAGCTGAAGCTCTCTAAAAGACAAAAAGCTCTTTGGTGAGTTGAACGGTCTTGTTGTTGACCCAAACATAAATATCTCTGATGAATGACCTTGTAAAGGCATTAATTAGGTTGAGGTGGAAATCAGAAAACTCTTGAAGAAACACCCCAAAGTGGCCTGGTGGCCAATAAATTATGCCCAGACATACTCTGACGAGTTAAATATGCTAGTGTTAACTAGGACCAAATCCAAAGCTGGATAAAAGAAATGACCAATAAAATGAATAAAACCAATCGGTCATCTACAGCAATATTAATCAAGTGCAGTTCACTGACTCAGAAAAACCAGAGCAAAATAGTGGTCACCCAATCAAAAAAAAAAAAAAACAAACAACACATCAATAAATAATTATCTAAAAAAAACACCACTACCTATGAAAGTTCATTATCTTTAAAAACAAACAATTCAATCAACTTAGGTGTTAAAGCACATAAAATATCACCAGAATATCATATAAAATTATATATAATGCAGCAATAGCAGACTAAAAAAATATAAGTTTTAATGACCAGCAGAATAAGCAGTGACAACTACCTGAAGCTGCCTCCAGGGCCAGTGAAAAGTGTTAACACCATCGCTAATTTAAGACTGCCTGACTAAACTAATTGAAGGAAAAGAATTTGCACCATCAGGTTAACTTATAAGAAAATGTAACAAAGTAAAATGCAACAAAACTCCGGGCCAAGGCAAAAGTACAAAGCTGATAAAAATAATTAAAAACAATGCCAAGACCCAAGTAGGCAGAAACACAAAAACTTTAATAAAACAAAACAAAAGGTACGCGCTTTCACGGTTCAAGCCCGCTTCTTCAGAAAACAACACAGTACAAAATCTTAGAATTTAAAAAAGACCACAGATCCAATCAAAAAGCAGTATTCATTAAGATCAATTAATTATTAACATTAACTCTTAAAAAAGCAGCACTTACTAGTGTTTAAATGGACATGTATACAAAAAAAGGTTTTAAAGAAACAGCTTCATTTACACCAGATGCTTTATCTGCCTGGACATAGAAAATCCATTTTTGTTCACATGCTTCTGTTTTTATTCTGATGTTACCCCCTCTCAAATTTTCATCTATCATCTCCAAAACAAAGAACTTAAATTTGTGTTCTGGACCAAATGCAAGTATGTGCTTGGCTAAGGCACTAGTCTCCTTATTATTCCTGATATCACGAACATGTTCTTGCATCTGCTCTCTGAGCATGCGGTTAGTTTTACCTATGTAATAAACTCCACACGTTCTACAGAAACTATAATAAACAAGATTTTTAGATGAACAATCTGCATAAAAGGAGAAATCTATGTGGTAATTTAAATGTGGCTGTATGAAGCAAGTGCCCGAATATAAATAATTATATGCACTGCAATGTATACAAGCTTACATACCACATCGGGAAATAATGTTCTTAGATGTCTGGTTATGTTTCTTATAACATAAACTTTTATGGATTTATTATTTTTAAAAGAAAATTCCGGTCTATCAGTACTAAAACCCCCAAGTTCATCATTCGTATGCAAAATATTCCAGTTCTTTTTAATTATTTTACATACTGCACTTATATCATTGGAAAAAGTTAAGGGAAATCTGGTACTGTTCTTAGTTGGTACTGTCAATACTCCAATATTACTTATTGTTCTTTTGGAGTAGCATTGTCTCCCTGACCCTTCCCTCTCTAGCATAATAGATTTAATACAAGAGTTAATCTCTTTTTCTTTATAGCCTTTCTTCATAAAATCTGATTTCAAGTTGTTAAATGCTACTTGTAGTTGTTCATCATCATCATATAATCTCATAAGTCTAAGACACTGTGATTTAGGTACACTCCTCAAAATATGTCAACGATGCATACTGTTTCAGTGGAAGTACGCATTCATCTTAGTTTCCTTTTTATGTATACTGGCTTTTAATGTACCTGTTTCTTACTTATAAATGTTGACATCCAGAAATTCCATGCTGTGCTGAGAATATTTGATGGAAAACTTAGAAAAGAAGTAGTACTGTGCAGGAATTCTATAAAATGTAATAAAGATTCCTCACTGCCTTTCCATAAAATAATAATATCAACAAAACGTTTATGCCAGTGTACACAAGAAAAAAGTCATTATCAGTCAATACTTTTTCCATCTCCCATTGGGCTAATGCTAGGTTGGCGTAGCTTGTCGCACATGCTGTGCCCATCGCTATGCCAACCTTTTGGCGACAGAATTTGTTTCCATATCTCCAAGAGATTACATACAAGGTGGATCTTATAATTTCAGTAAACATGCTGATTATTTAGTAACATTCTCCATCCCCCAGTCATTTGGTATGACTTTAAAAAAAGAAACTATATCCATTGTGACAAAATAAAAATCAATACTGCTATCCAGAGGTTCTATAACTTCAAAAAGATCTTGAAGAAAAGTCTTAGTATCGTTTAACACTGTGTTGATGTTGTCCATTACTGTATGCAATCTTTTCTCTACAAAAATGGATAGAGTCTCAGTGACCCACCCCCTACTGGAAACCATAGGACGCATGGGTGGGTTCAAATGATCTTTATGTATCTTGGGGAGCCCATATATTACGAGGATTGTAGGATGTTCTATACAAAAATATTTAAATAAATCCTAGTTAATGACATGTGACATTAAAAAGTCAAAATACAGGAACTATACTTTCTCAATAATAGCCTGCACTACTTGTACGATTCACAGTAATGAAAGTTTCTCTATCTTGCAACAGATCTTCCATTCTTTTTACATACATGTCTTTATCTAAGATAACTATTCCTCCTCCTTTATCGGCTGGACGAATCTCTATTGAGTTAACTTCCAATGCCGGATGTTCAGCAGAAGTTATAAAAAAATGGTTTGTTTTTCCTATTAAAAAACTCTCTTATTTCTCTTTCACAGATATTTGTAAAAGCTTTAACACTGGAATGCATTTTTGGAATGAAAACACTTGGTTTTCTAAAGTAATTAACATCATAACGACCATCTTATTTAAACATTGCTAAAATACTAACATTTCTAGCAAACAGTTTCAAATTTAATAAAACATCAGTAAAATCTTATTTATTTTATTTATTTAAGTTTGATGACCGGGGATGTCCAATGGGCCAAGAAGAGCCCATTTTCAGTGGAGGCCCGGGGAGAAAAGCTCCACAATAATTGCAGGTTACATTTCACAAGTTACAAAAAGACGTAGTTCATGCAGCTAATTAAACATTTACAGATAACCTCCATGATATTCACAATGTTACAAAAATGAAAAGATATAATTCAATACAGAAATTTCAACATTTACATAAAGTGAATATTTTTGTTATAATCTCAATTATAGGTTTAACATTTCAAAATATATAGCTACTAGCCATTAGTAGGGTAGGAAAATAATATTATGCATGGAGAGGGTAATAGTATATTTGAGACTGGAGAGTATAGTACAATAGATATTAGAGAGAAAAATTAGTGTTTAGTAGGGAAGGGATTTATTTGGGTGGGATGAAATAATAGAAGAGGTAGTTTGATCTAGATCTGACCTTTTAGAGGGTACATAAGAGAGAGTCTTTTGTTCAAAAGAGAAGTTTGTGCTTCAGTAAGAGTAAAGGAAGAAATGTTCACAAATTATTTGCGAGTTGCTCCGTGTGTTCCTCTGTCCTCTCCAGTTTGTATATGCCGTATTCTCCCTTTCCGTCCATGGCTCCCTGACCTGGCTCCTCTCCTCCTTGTATTTATAGGAAGTGGTTCCAGTGAAGGAAAATGGGGTTGTGTAGAAAAAAATAGAAGCTCCATTTCTCATATGTCCAACTCTCTCCATCGCCATTGTGGAGGCTGAAGTAATCTGATTGACAGTGGTAGCTGGAGGCAGGACTTCCTCTGAGGAAGTTGTATGAATGGCTGGTCTCTCCGTTTCTATGGTTACAGGTGCTGCTTCCTGAATTTCATTAACCATGGTGGAGACATGTTGTTCTTCCAACTGTATTTCATTACTTAAATCGGTCTACTTGTGCTGTCAATGTAGTCAGATGTGAATTCCCTTCTGATCTAGACCATGAAACGACAGCACCTTTACTAAAATCTGTTAAGTCTCTTTGCAGTTTTCTTTTCTTAGTGGCATGAAGTTTTTTCTCATATGCAGCAACATTCTCTAATAAATTGTCCATAGTATACAGGATAACTTCATTCCCATATGATAACAGTATATATTTATGTAAATGTGTTATCTCATCTTTCAGAGCGATTTCTTTTGGATGAAAAATCAATTAGTAATTTCATATACTCATTGCTGAGACACTACTCCAAAAGAACAATAAATACTATTGGAGCACTGACAGTACTAAGAACAGTACCAGATTTCCCTTAACTTTCTCTAATGATATAAGTGCAGTATGTGAAATAATTAAAAAGAACTGGAATATTTTGCATGGGAATGATGAACTTAGGGATTTTATTACTGACAGACCACAATTTTCTTTTAAAAATAATAAATTCCTGAAAAGACAGTTATGTAATAAGAAACATAACCAGACATCTAAGAACATTATTTCCCATAGATGTGGTATGTATGCTTGTAGTCATGGCAGTGCATGCAATTATTTATATTCATGCACTTGCTTCATACAGCCACATTTAAATTACCACATATAATTCTCCTTTTATGCAGATTGTTCACCTAAAAATCTTGTTTATTATAGTTTCTGTAGTACATGTGGAGTTTATTACATAGGTAAAACTAACCGCATGCTCAGGGAGCGGATAGAAGAACATGTTTGTGATATCAGGAATAATAAAGAGAGTAGTGCCTTAGCCAAGCACATACTTGTATTTGGTCCAGAACACAAATTTAAGTTCTTTGTTTTGGAGATGATAGATGAAAGTTGGAGGGGGGGGGGGTATCATCAGAATAAAAACAGAAGCATGTGAACAAAAATGGATTCTCTATTTCCAGGCAGATAAAGCACCTGGTATAAATGAAGCTGTTTCTTTAAAATCTTTTTTGTATACATGTCCATTTAAACACTAGTAAGTGTTGCTTTTTTAAGAGTTAATTTTAATAATTAATTGATCGTAATGAATACTGCTTTTTGACTGGAAGTTGTCTTTTTTAAATTCTAAGATTTTGTACTCTGTTGTCTGAAGAAGCGGGCTTGAACCTTGAAAGTGCATACCTTTTGTTTTGTTTTATTAACGTTTTTGTGCTTCTGCCTACTTGGGTCTTGGCATTGTTTTTAATTATTTTTAGCTTATAATAGGAATCAACAAGTGCATTGCAAAAATCCCATGGTCCGTATAAATCCACAGTGATGACCAGTCTACAGCAGATTAATATGGCTACTTGCTCTTCAGTATTCCAGCACTGAAATGATCAAATGTGTCAGACGAATAATGACCATAACAAAATTCAAATACTGATATGCATGCAGCTGTGACTTAAAACAAACACTTATAAAAATCCTAGGAGCAGTTCCTTTAGTTCAAAAACAAAATTCAGCAGTAATCAACAAATTATCAGAGTGAAAAAGTCTTTAGTACCCTAATTTGGCAAAGTCAACAAAATTTCACAGTTTTAGTACGTCAAAGGTCTGAAAAAATTAAAACATAAAAAAAAATGCAACTCTCATGCCAATGCAGACCAGTAGGGGACAGGCAAAAGCAAATGAAGCAATACACATTGTAATAACAGAACCCCCCCCCCCCAAGGATTACAGCATGAAATTCAAAGACTGGAACCTGAAGAAAAAGCAAAAGCCACAGTTCAAATTATGCTAACACACTGTCAGTCTTTCTGGGGTCCAACAAAATTGAGTTAAAATCTAGCACCTTCGCTGACATAAAAGACAAACTCATGAAGACTGTTAAGTTGTAGAACAGCGGGCATTCCACAGGACACTAGATAGTTATATAGCCCAGTGTCTGAAATATCAATTGTCTATTCCACAAAATACATTGGAAAATCTAACATCAGTAGCCAGCAGTCAGTCTAAAGAGTGTCAGCAGTCAAAAGATTATCATCCAACAAACAGATGAATGTGTATAGCGTTGTCGCCTCTCAGCAAGAGACTCTTTGTTTTGATTCTCTGCTAGGCAGCCTTATGTCCAGAGTCAGCAATTTTCCTCCCACATGTTTATGTTGGTCTGGGTGATTTGGTGTCCTCACATATTCCATACAGTAGCTGGACTGGACACACTAAATTCACCATAGATATGTATGTGTGTGTGTGTGTGTGTGTGTGTGTGTGTGTGTGTGTGTGTGTGTCATGGCCGATGAACAGTGGCAGGGTTAGCTACCCTGTGGTGTGAACACTGGATCAGATAATGGCCACTGGATGTCACACCCTGATCCCATGTGTAAAAATGGGAAAAATGAGTTGTGGATGGATGTGGTTATGAGTCTTTGAGCAATAAAATGTGATAACAGTAAAATAACTTAAAAGCATTAATCTAAAGACAAGGCTCTCGGCATAGTCATTACAATAACAAAACGTTGGCTCTCTATTGTCTGTCAGTCAGCCTCAATGATGAATTACAAATTATACCAACCCCACCCTACAATTCCCACATTATGTCAACTCCACACAAACTCTTTTAGTAAAACTGGAATATTTAACTTGCAATAAAACTCTTCTAGTATAATGCAATATTGATTTTAAAATACAATTTTAATGTTAAAAGATTGATTTTAAAAAACGTTCTTACTAGAACGCGAGCTTGAGTCCTACAACTGCTACATTGTAACTATAACAATGACACCACAATCCAGCACCCAAGCTATGTAAGTAATAATGCCCAATGGGTGGGCGTTATCAAGAAATTAATGCATGCCCGGGCTGTTGTAAGGTCCAGCACTACATGCTATATTGTTTTCTGTTTTTTTTTTTTTTATTATTATATACTGTTTTATATTTTGATCTAATGTAGTTTTCCCACCTAATGTTTAAAACTTTTTGTAGCATATGCAATTGTTGTTGGAGGAAGAATTTTATATACAAAATATAAGTTATGTAAGTATTTAACAATGTCTACACATACACACCCACACATGAACACGTTGCATTTTTTTTTTATTGTTTACTTTTTTTAATTTTATGCTTGCTAACTCAAAGCCCAACCACTATTCAAACAACATCATCATCATCGTCATTATCAATCAATAGTTTCCTGATCATTCTGAGGATCCCCAGATATTCCTAGGCAAGCAGCAAGATGCAATCCCTTCAGTGTGTTCTGAGTCTGCTCCGGATCATCGTCCAAGTGGGTCTTGTCAGACTGAAGATGACATCATCAAGTGACCAGTAAACAGAGAGCTTTGTCCTGTGACTCAGTTCTTGCTTTAGCAATACCGTCCAATAAATGACCTACAGTACTGCTTTCACATACTCGGACACTGGTCAGTCTTGAAACCCCCTCAACCCTCACGCATGAATAAGACCTCAAAATACTACACTCTCACCTCAAGTGTTAAGTACTACTTGCAGGGAGCAATCTATACTTTCAGATATGATACAGTTTATCCTTTACATAAAACACTCCTTAACTTAACAAATGGCACATTTTTATCCACTATACGGAAACCACGAGGCCTATATCTGTGGTATCAGACTACTTAAAGTGAAAACTCACTTGTCTTTTTCTCCTAACCAGAGTGTTTGTACACACTGACATTAAACAAAAAAAAATCATCCAGTCCTGCTCTATGCATTAATAGCAGGTTTGTCACTTGTAGTTAAGTCCAGCCACTATTAGCAGTATTAGCCAAGTACTATAATCTACTTATGTTCTCAGTACGTTGATCAAGGCCAGTTTGATGAATTAATAAAACAAATACCACGTGTAATTATTTATTCACTTGTAAAGCATTTCCTCAAGGCAGGATTCAAAGACTTTTTTTTTTTTAGCAAAAATTGATGCTTTGAAACTAGTCTCCTTGTTAGATAACTTCTTTCAAAATACAAGGTAGAACAGTGTTTTCCTGTAAAAGTTTGTTCTTATTGTTCCTTCTTAACTTATGTGATAAACTCATGAATCTAAGGGGAAATGTCAGTCCACTTTCTGTTTTAAAAATACTCTGTCATGCTCCAAAGATGTGCACCAGGTCAACTGGGCACACTAAATTGGCTTGTACTTGTACACATCAAATGCAGAGGAAGATACAACACAACAACCTATCGCAAATACAACGTTCAGCAGAGAACAATGCTTTTACTAAATCTGTCTCACGGATGGAAGATTTGATGAACCACACTTCAACAAAGCTTATAACTACCAATTTACTCCACTGCTAAGAAATGTACTAAATATAGGGTGGAATATCTAAATATAGGGTGGGATTCAGAAAAAACACGTGCTTAACCACTAAAGGAAGTTGCAATTAACAGCAAGGCAAAATGGCTGGCAGTGATGCAAAAATGTAGAAACTACACACAAACAGTTTATAACTCAGCACAGATTGTCTGCACTTCGGTGCCACAGGAAAACATAATGAGCGATTCAGAAAGAGAGGCATTCAGTTCTAAGCTGCAGACCAAGATTTTTGGTTGACAGGAAAGCTTTTCTGCACCTAATATGTGGCAAACTGCAGTTGCTACTTTCTGCTGCCACAGCTCACTGCAGGTGCAGAATATGGCTTGTTCTTTGCAATTAGTAAATATAATTTATCCAGCCATATGATGAGTCTCTCAGTGACCTGAAGAGAGGCATTCAGTTCTAAGCTGCAGACCAAGATTTTTGGTTGACAGGAAAGCTTTTCTGCACCTAATATGTGGCAAACTGCAGTTGCTACTTTCTGCTGCCACAGCTCACTGCAGGTGCAGAATATGGCTTGTTCTTTGCAATTAGTAAATATAATTTATCCAGCCATATGATGAGTCTCTCAGTGACCTGAACATGGGCACTCATTGCCTGACGTTGAGTCCAAAGTCAGGCTGCTAGTTAACAGTTGGGTAGCTTAGCATAGCCTGTTACACTGTTTAATTATTCATGAAGGCTCTGCTTGGAGCCCTCTTTGTGAACTGCAGCTTGTGTTTCAGTCAGCAGTTTGAAGCTCTACATGGGCCTTTAACAGGCTCTAATAGCTTTATAGGTGTTTACTAAGCTAACGACCAGCAGGGGCTTTTTAAACCTAGGCATGCATCCCAAATTTCTGACAAGTTATGATACCTTTGATAAGTGTGTATGTAGAAAACTGCAAGGAACCACCACGATGAAAAAATGATAATTTATTTTAACAAAAAGAACAAGCGCTTTCACGCACCACCATGGCGCGCTTCATCAGGTTACATTCATAAGTTAAAATTCAGTCCTTAAATACAAAAAAGCATTCCCAATTATTCAATCATGAACATCAATTAAGACAATCAATTGATTCATTTTTAAAAAGATAGCACCAAAATGTAGCGGCAAGTTTTTTGAATAGATATAGCCACTAAAGCATACGTAACTTTGTTTGTGCATACAAAAATGCTGACAAAGAAAAGGAAAACCATTCCAAATGCATAGGCAAGTTTCATATTTAGACCTATATGGCTTAGCTTAAATATTAACAGTAATTCCATATCATAGCTTAATATATAAAAGTCCACCTATTTCACATCATTATAAATTAATACAACGGAATATAAAACAGCAATAGACAAACATAAAAATATACAAGGATATATAGAGGTGCATAAAATATATAATTAAAAAACTATCTGAATACGGATTTATATATTAGACTATTAATATATTATGCACATTCATACGCATATTGTCCAACTAACTATGTGAAATCAATTGGACAAATATATAAATATCAGTCCATCACATTAATAGTAAATCCAATATATACATATAAAAATAATGATAAATCAAATACTTATAAGATACTATATATTTGTTAACTTTATCAATTCATATTTTAAGATAAAGTAAATACTTGAATGTATAAAATAAAATAAAACAAACTGAAACAAAACTAAACCATAATCCTGCATAAGACATAGCATAGAAATGAAATAAGAGAGGGAACTGAATGAAAAAATTCATCCATTCCCTAATAGGGCCGGTCGAATACTAACTGCTGAATTCAAACCAGGTTCAGCATGAGATCTAAAACTTAGTATACACCTCAATTCATAGAGTTCAAGGGTATCCATTGTATTCCCCTCTCTTTTATTCTTATGCACAATCTGAATAACCCTAAATTTAAAGGCATGCTGGGGGAACTGCTGACAATGCTTAGCCAACGCATTGGTAATATTTCCCTTTCTCATGTCATACACATGATTGTATATGCGATCCTTAAGCCTTCTTGAGGTCATGCCCACATAATATGCATCACATGAATCACAAGTGGCTAAATATATGATGTTATTTGTATTACATGTGGCATAAAATGCAGGCTTAAAGGTTGTGTTTATGCCCGGAACTTCAAATATTTGAGTCTTCGATATAAATTTACACATGCTACATTTTGTACATGGATATGTACCCTTCTTATACCATGATCTAATGTCCAACTGCTGAATGTTCATTTTTTCATTACAAAGTAATCTCTTAAGGTTCAGACTATTACTGAACCTAAAGACCGGTCTTTCTCCCACTACCTGTGACAGGGTCGAATCAAGGAGCAAAATCTTCCAATTGTTCCATATAATACCCATAATATGGTCTACATCATTCGTATATTTAATATTAAAGGGTAGTTTCATTTTGTTCCTCTTAAAGTGATGACTAAAGCCTCCTTTTTTCACATATGTGGGGGTCTCCAGTGTAGTCAAAGTTAGATCATCCACTAGAGCTAAAGGATAACCTCTATCAATAAAACAACTTTTTTGATAATCAATTAAACTAAGCATGTCCTCATGTTTACTACAGAGCCTAGAGATTCTTGTTACCTGCCCCTTTATTACATTTCGGAAGATATAGCGGGGGTGCATACTATCAAAGTGAAGGATTCCATTCCTCCAGCATGGCTTTCTATATAATGTTGTGGTGATTTTATTGTTAACTTCTTTAGTAAGAGTGATATCCAGGAAATTTACATAATCCAACGAATATTCATAGGTAAATTTCAGAAAAGAGGTTGTGGATTCCATATATGTTACAAACTCATGTAGTGAATCTACATCATTATTCCAAAACAGAAGAATGTCGTCCACAAAACGCCTGTACAAGATTATATTCCTAAACCTCTCATTATCAAAGATAAACCTCCTTTCCCATTGGTAAATGACCAAATTTGCATACGCATTTGCACAGGGAGTGCCCATGGCCACTCCCCATGTTTGTGCATAAACTTGGTAACGAAACAGAAAAATATTGTTGTTTAACACCATATCCAACAGGCTACATACTAGCATCTGGTCATTGCTGTCCAGTGTGCCATACGTATGTAAGCACTCCCTAATAGCCTCAAGGCCAAAATCATTGGGGATGCTTGTAAATAGATTCTTAATATCTAGTGTCACCATTAAGGTATTCCTCAGAAAGAGAGGCATTCAGTTCTAAGCTGCAGACCAAGATTTTTGGTTGACAGGAAAGCTTTTCTGCACCTAATATGTGGCAAACTGCAGTTGCTACTTTCTGCTGCCACAGCTCACTGCAGGTGCAGAATATGGCTTGTTCTTTGCAATTAGTAAATATAATTTATCCAGCCATATGATGAGTCTCTCAGTGACCTGAACATGGGCACTCATTGCCTGACGTTGAGTCCAAAGTCAGGCTGCTAGTTAACAGTTGGGTAGCTTAGCATAGCCTGTTGCACTGTTTAATTATTCATGAAGGCTCTGCTTGGAGCCCTCTTTGTGAACTGCAGCTTGTGTTTCAGTCAGCAGTTTGAAGCTCTACATGGGCCTTTAACAGGCTATAATAGCTTTATAGGTTTATAGGTGTTTACTAAGCTAACGACCAGCAGGGGCTTTTTAAACCTAGGCATGCATCCCAAATTTCTGACAAGTTCTGATACCTTTGATAAGTGTATGCATGGGCCTGGGAGATGAACCATTTCCAGGTTACCGGTTTGCATTAGAGACATAGCTGCCAAACCAGGGATGAATTTTCGGTTTCCCATCCAATTGTCCAGGTTGCACTTGAATTGGGTTAGGGAGGAACTCTGCTTCACATGGCTGTGAAGCCTGTTACATAGAAGGGGTAGCCTCTGGGATATATACCTCTCTCTCCAGCAGGTCCTATTTCTATCACAGGCAAGGTTTAAATCTTTAGAACGGGTAATTCTGCTACTGTTTGTTTTGTGGATAAGCAGGAGGTCCATCAGAATGGGGTCTGACAATGCCCTGTATGCCAGGCATAGATCTCCCCTCAAAAGCCTGTAGAAGACAGAATACAGGGATAGGGCTTTGAGGTGGTCTACCCAAGTCATATTACTTATGCCCTTTATTCTTTTAGTGAGGAACCTCTGTGGATGTTCCAGTTGTAGGATATGCCTGGTTAGGTACATACCAAAGGGGGCACTGTACTCAATGACAGGTCTGATGAATGCCGAATACAGTGGAACAATGACTTCCTTGGACTTAGATGGCATACCTTTGTTTATCAGTTGCAAAACACAGAATGATTTCCTCACCACTGTAGAGATGTGATGGTGAAAGGCTAGATTCATATCTGTGTGTGTCCTTAAGTCCCTGACTACTGAGTCAGCTCTAAGGGGTGTGTTGTCAATATGATAGTTACCAGAGATGGATGACTTCCAAAAGGATACAATTATGCATTTCTTGGCATTTAGTTTAGTCCATGGCTCTGACACCAGTTATTTGTTTATGTCAGCCCCTCCTGGAGAACATTTGTGTCAGTGTGAGATTCAATGGGAGCTCCTAATTTGCAATCATCTGCAAATTTAGTCAGCCAGAGACCACTGACATTGGCCTTGACTTCTGAGAAGTAAATGCCAAAAAGGAGCTGTCCAAGGACTCCACTTGTGACTGATCTCTTTGTAGAGGTGGACTCCCCAATTGTAACTTCCTGGGTCCTGTCTGTGAGCCAGTTAGGTATCTACTGGGTGACATACAGGTTTGTACATATCCTCTTGCGTTTGTCAACAATGCTCGAGTGGGGTATTGTATCAAATGTCTTGGCCAGGTCAAGGAAGGCAGTGTGAACGATTTTGCCCTCATCCATTGCTTTGGTGACCTTCTCAAAGATCTGCCCTTTACGAAACCAAACTGGGTTGGGTCCAGTGTCTGGAGGTTTACTATATCTCTATTGATCATCTCCATGAAAATTCTTTCCATGGCGTTACATATAAGACTAGTGAGACTTATGGGCCTGTAGTTACCAGGGTCTGTAGATGGCCCACCTTTGTGCAGAGGGATGAGTGTTGCCTTTCTCCATTCATGAGGCACGAAGCCTGTTTGTAGGCTACAGTTAAATAGTAATTCCAGAGGTCCTGATAGGTCATGTACATAAAGGTACTGTTATCAGCTTGTGGTGACTCATGCTGGATCTCCACTTAAAAAGTGTCAGTGGTTCAGGAGGGGCTAAATGGATATTGAAAAAAAATAAATGCATAAATAATAACTAATAAATTAACAGATGCAATGAACTAAAGTGTTGAAATATTTCAATTGTTGCTTTAAATCCTATTTTTGCATAAAGCATTCTTAAAGTGACCTGAAACATTCTGTATATGACTTAGCGTAGATTAATGAGGAAATGACAAAACTTAAGAGGATGACTTTACATACATTCCTGTGCCACAGAACTCACTGCCTTTGTACCACTGTTTGAACGTTGCTAATCTTACGAACGTAACTGGGAATTAAATCAGAAAAAGGATTCAGCTTACAGTGACAAGATCAACAGAACCATATGCAACAGGAGAGCCACACCATGTTGGTCCAATCTGATCCCATCACAGATGCACTGAAAATGTCAGGCAAAATAGGATACAGATGATAGATCAGAGTAGACTTGTAAATCACTCATCACTTCAGCCAAAATGCATTGTAGCAGCCGAGTCAGTTTTGTATGCAGATTTGATTTGAAGTCATACATAAAGTCACTAAAGGCTGACTGAAGGTGGCCTGCACTGGTTCATATGGGGCTCTAGGGGTCTATATAGGGGCAGATTTGTGAGCCTGCATGGAGATCACTGGAGACCGCAGACATGGAACAACAGGGCTTCTTCTTTAACTATGGATTTAAATATAAAGAAAAGCACAAAAAAAAAAGATTAATTTAGCCAACAAAGAAAACTGGATCCACTGAAAACTGCAGCCTCTAGTTTAATTTCATAGGTGTGCGTGTGCCTGTACATGACTGTGCGATACAGAACACAGAAGTAAGGGTGGGGTGAGGTAGACATATTTAAGTACAGCCTGTAGCATGTACTTGGCACTACTGCATTTTGTTTTACATCTAACTTTTAAAAGTAACACTTACACA
The DNA here is from genome assembly GCF_019279795.1 of Protopterus annectens. Lineage (NCBI taxonomy): Eukaryota > Metazoa > Chordata > Ceratodontiformes > Protopteridae > Protopterus > Protopterus annectens. The sequence continues at coordinate 1,073,970,387 of NC_056739.1, forward strand.
AATCTGATACAGGCTACACAGTACAAAAGAAGAGGGCAATACAATTACTTTTTACACACCCTTAATGCGCAAAAAAGATGTGATATGCTCTGCAATAGCAAATTATTTTAGTTCTTTGATTTGCAGAAATGAAATGCTTCATATGTGTGAGACAAGGTAATGCAGAAATGAGCCAATTCTTTACTACATTATAGAACTGTCCGACTAAATAGATGTAAAGGATACTGCTTACTGGAAATGAAGGACAACTGGCTCCAGGACTGCATGATGAGGTACCACATGAGGACGACAGAGGAAATATCAGAGAAGTTAGTAACCCATAAACTGACAACAGTACACCTATGTATTACACTAAAAACACAAGCAAATGTAGAAAGTGGTTTCTTACCAGGTAAATGTCAAGACACTAGTCTGCAAAAAGTAAATGGTGCTTTAGTGGTGACACAACATAAATGTGTTGTATGGAAAAAGAAGCAAAGCAGCAAGAGAAAGAGAGAGAGAGAAACAAACAAAAAAAAAAAGTGGGAACTGAACAAAATAAATGAAATGTTAAAGTAACAGCACGTGGAGGAGAGATGATCTTTTGTTAAGGTACAGGGGTGAAAAACGAAGTAACAAAGTATAACAATCAGAAATGTAGGAACATTTACATTAATAACGTGAATACATCTACTTACTGTTAACAGAAGCATGAAAGAGCAACAATCAGTAAAATTAGTACTGACAGGACAGAAAGAGTGTCCCAGGGCAATCTGTGAGGAGAGTTTATAAACCTTTAAATAAACAACAAAGTAAGCAGCAGTCTAAGGCACCAGTAACATTTCACAGGGGCTTGTGAAGGTACTGACAGTTAGTTATATATTAAGCAATAAAGTAAAATGGTCCTTTGCAGACCCTTTTTAGCTATGACCCAGGCCACAACAGCAAGGATACATGTCTATATATGCAATTTAGAATTTTTTGGAAGGTGGGAGAACAGCAGGGTACCTGGCAAAAGCCTATACAGACACAGGGAAGTATGTAAACTCCATCTAAACAACAAGCTGAGGTTAGGAGTGAACCACTGGCCCTAAAGCTGTGAAGCAGAAGCTTAACCACTATGTTGTCAGTTGGAAGCACGTACTGTCCCAGAGAAGTAAAAAAAAGGTAGATGCAATCCCATGATGTAAAATCTGTACCCATTTCAATTTCTTTCAAGTACTCCAGTAACCTCCAGTCTCCCAATGGGAAGCTGCTTATACATATATATAGCCTTTGTCTTGGCTCTTAGTCTTGTGGTCCATGCCTGAACTGATAATGGCTCAAAAGGAGTAGCCCACTAACTTGATTAATATATTTTAAATAAAAAATAAACCAAACTAGAAAAAGCTGTCAATTTTGTTCATGGTTAAATAATGGTGATGGTAGAAAAACACTGAAGTCTTTGGCAACATCTGGAAACAAACATTTTGTGATAGCAGAGGCAGGTGGAATAAGGCTGGAGAAAACATTTGTAAAAAAAAAAAAAAATAGTCTCTGCAGAAGGCAACACTGCATTTTTATGTGGAGTTTGCATCTATGTCCACATGAGTTTCTTACAGGGTCTGTGGCTTCACTCTACATTCCACAGTCATGCTGTCAGGTCGATTTGCAGCACTAAACTGCTCCTTGTTGTGTGTGTGAGAATGTTTTAGTGTCTCTGACCTGCAATGGAATGCAATCCCACTCAGGGACTGGTTCCTTCTTGCACCCATTGCCTCCAAGTATAGGCTTCCTGTATGATCCTGACCTAGCTGAATGTAGGTATTAAAATGGATGGATAGCTAGATAGAGACAGACAGACAGACAGATATATATTTATATGTATCTAGAGAGAGGTATCATGCCTGTAAACATTTCAGTAATGTGCCTCACATTACTCCAGAAAACTATTAGCCATGAAGGACTGAAGCTTCGGCCTAAAGATGTGACACTGCTCAAACAAAGGCAAAGCTGGACTGGTACATTCATTGAAGGTACAACATACATGTACCTGGCGCAAAAGGTCTGTTTTGACTGACTTGTTGTGGGGATTGAATAAATGACCTTATCATTTGTCAGTTCAACAGTGATGGTCAATTATTCACAGAAAGTTTGGCTGTTATATGAACAAGAATACCCATGAATCTGCCTCTAATATACCAAGAAGCACAAATATGCACAGATGTTCTCATGATATGCCCACTTTCCATATCTGAGTATGTGAACCACTTAAATCACAGGTGTTAACCAGCCACCATCTCAATCCACCACCCATCTCCCAGTTTAGTACACAGAGTCTAGCCCCTACATGTCAGGAATCCAAAGGTTGCTGAGGACATGGAGGAAGGCAGGAAGGCAATGGAAATTAGTTGCAGTAAATTATACTTCAGGCCAGTTTTTCTGCCAAGTCCCATATTCCAGATTCAAGACTAGTGGCTTACAGTGGGTCTGCTGAACTGAAAAACTGTGTGTATGAAGGAAGATGCCCTATGCATGAGGCAGTATCAGCATTGTTACCCTATGCTGAATTCTGAAGGCATAACATAAGTGCTGTTCTGTATTGCAAGGATGGGGGTATTGCACTGTGTTGGGTGGAAAGCAATTCTTGAAGGCATAAAACTTACCTGTGTGAGCCCTGTCTAGGGCTTTGAAAAACCCTGCAGAAAGACATACTACTGTGAAGTGAAGTGAACTTTACAAGGCAAGTGTGAAATGCACTTTAGTACCTGGTGAATAGACTGGAGTTTTGTTTTCTGTTTCCACTTTGCTGCAAGAAAGTTTGATTTTATGTATCCTTCTAAATAAACCCATGTTTCAAATCTGTAAAGCTAGGTAAAAGACTGGTGGAATGGCGTAGTGTTTATGGCTTCCTAATAATGGTTCTAGTAGAGAACTATACCAGAAGACAACAAATAAAAAACAATTCACTTAAAGGGTAGGCAACAGAGACACTGCTGGCAAGTTTGGTCACTGGGACATAGTGTAGATACTCCCTAACCCAGAGCTCATACATGTCGGCAAGTAATGTTTTACAAGAAATGGAAAGGAAATACTTACTCTAAGGATGGCACTGAAAGTCTATTTAAGGCAGAGATCATACATTTCAAACTGTGAATGAGTAAAGAAGGCAGACAGAAGCTGCAAAATAACTCAAATCAAACGCCAAAATCTGCTGCCATTTTTCTTGCACAGCAAAATTGGCCTACAATACCAATACCATAAAGGAATATAATCGATTTTTGGGTTCTAGTGTTTTGGGAAGTCTGTATCCTGCTATTTTGACTTGTGAAATAAGTTCTAACCTGTCACTTGTTCATGAACTTCTGTATTACAACAGTAGAAAACTGACGTGTATTGTGTATGTATGTATGTGTTTTTTTTTTTTTTTGGGGGGGGGGGGTGGTAATCAGAAAAGAAATAGCCCATTTAGAAAGAAGCCTTTATTCACTCTGGTAAGAATAAAAGATATCCTGCATCCAGGACTGGGCTTAAGCTTAGGGGCGCTCTTTCCCTATCTATTTAGTTTTGGAGTAACTTTTTTTTTTTTTTTTTTTTTAGAACAATGAAAAGAAAGAAATCTCCCCTATTGTCAGGCTGTTAAACGGAAATGCACCCACAGCACTGCAGACACTCCAGGGGGACATTCCTCCAGCTGACGTGACATACAAGTCATGCCAGAACATTGTAATGTTCATATTCAGGTGTGTTTTTACAACATTCAGTATGAATTTCTAATGCCTGGCTTTACTGTCTGGCTGTAAAAAACTATGAGGGATGGAGGTCACACATATGAACCAAAATCAGGGACATTCTGTAGAATTCTGGACAGAGATGAGAGGAACAAATTCATAGGTAAATACTAGGCTATTGATCTACAGACTATTACAAACTTAGCCAATGACTGGTCAAAATCAACTCTGTAACTTATATAAGCGAGGTACAGACCTTAACCATTATGCCAACCCCTCCCTCCCTCCTTAATAGGTGGCTAATGACCTCAGGGTGCCTTTTTAAGTCTAGCTATGCTTCCCCAGGGGAGAATCAAACATTGTACTTTACATATGCAAAGCAAAAGCCTTAACCATTATGCCAACATGTTGGTGAGATGTGTTTTTATTATTTTTACAATAATGATAGTGACCAACCAGATATTTTTAGCAATATTTCTGGTTCTGTGATTTCTATAGATAGTTGAGATTACAGGAATCGTAAGCTGAGATAAGTGCCTTCACTATTTTTACAATGATGCTGACAGCAATCAACCAGGTATTTTTGGTATATTTCTCTGGTTTTGTGATTTATGTGGAGCAACTTGGACTGGAATACTTTATCTGTGGCATCTTGTTTGTTTGGACTGTTGAACTGATATAATACTACATAGCCATCATAGTCATGACTCTAACCGTTGGGTAGGGGTTGGGGTTGGTTGAAAGTAACTGACCCTCTTGTCATTCATTTGATATGTTTAAACAGTCACTTCATGGCTTTGCAGAACTAGTGTGCATTGATGAGTAGTAACTGGACACTTGATATGCACAGACAGAGTAGGTATAATTGTTGTGGCTATCTTCTATGGAGGAAAATGACTAGCCGTTTGCTGATGTTTGGTTATTATTTTGACTTTGCAGAGCTTATGTGATTATGTGAAGCAAAGTTTAAACTTTGGTTTGTAGACTTCCTCACCAACAGATCCTTCAAGGTGAAAGATGGCACCACTACTTCTGAAACAGCTCCTCTTAAAAAAAGGAGTCCCCCAGGGTTCTAGTTTAGCTCCTCTGCCATTTTTTACATTTATCAACAAACTCGCATCTGATCATCCTCAGACAGTTGTAATCCTTTATGCAGGTGACATGGTCATATACAGATAAAACAAATTCCACTCCATTATACAAACTCAGCTCCAAGATGACCTCCAAACCCTCAACCATTAGCTAATACGCCAGTAACCTTCACTCAATCCGTTAAAAACAAAAGCAATGCTGTTTGGAACCAACCACAAATATCCAAAGCACCCAGCTTCCTTATATTTAAAGATGTGAAGAATACCACATCCTTCAAATACCTTAGCATCTGGCAAGACCGATCTCTTAGCTTTTAACTCCATATTGTCGGCAAACAAGCTATCGCCTCTTCTGTCAAAACAACCAAAGCATCCATAGGCAAAGGAGTACTCATCTCAACTTGAATATGGATTACCATTATAGCTGCAGTCTCAAAGAAAAACGTTACTACCCAAAAAACAATGTCCCCCAATAATAAACACCACTGCCTAACTCTTGCCAAAGCTAAATCTTTCCTAGTACATGCCTCCCACTAGGATCATTAATTCACAAAGCCCTTTCTCCTGAGACTTCATCTGTCTCATTCATAAACGTTTCACCAAAACCCCCACATATAATATCAGGGGTATCGCTCCATCTCAACCCGTCATATTAACTCCAAAAAGTAAACTTTATAGCACTGACCATGCATTCTCCATCCTAGCACCTAAACCATGGGATTCCATTCCTCTCTCAATCTGAGATGTCTAAAAGTCCTCAGACTTTAGACAATAGCTTAAGGAACACCTTTTCACCTAAGCAAAGTGCAGCTGCAGTCACCAAGGTCCTGTTACATGAACACTGCCGCTCTTTCACACCCCCCTCTATCCACATTTCATCCTTTCTTATCTATTCATGCCCTTTACTTACTGCCTCTCATTCATCCTACTTCCCTTTTCTCTTTGCATCTCTCTCACACTTCTCTTTCCTCTGCATGCCTCTCTCGCCTTTTCGCTGTCTTCTCCCCATGGTATCCATTCTTGGAACTATTATTTATTTATTTACATTTGTTGACTGGGAGTGTCCGACTGGACGTAGGTCCATTTTCAGTGGAGGCCCGGCGAGAAAAATAGACAGTAGTTACATTGGATTACATAGCAATTAACAATTTGATTAACATGGCAATCAATTACAAACATATTTACAGATGAAGAACACAGTACATCAGTAGACAACTAGAATCTTTATCTTCGAAGTACATAACAGACATTAACAAATGTTACAATAAGAAGTTCCTGCTGTATAATAAGTAGTTAGGCTTATGAGCATCTCAGCTTGCTATAATCAACTTAGTTAGTGGGGTGGAAAGAAAGGTAGTGGTTGGATGAGCTGGGTGATATTAGAGTGGGAGTTGCAAGGGCATAGCCAGCATGTTTTTAGGTGTGCTTTTAGTAAAGTTTTGAAGTGGGTGCATGATGGTATGGAGGTAATTGTGGGTGGGAGGGAGTTCCATAATTTGGCTATGGAGCAAGGGAATAGTGCTTCACCAGCAGAGTTATTGGCTTTGTTGATCTGCAAGTGATTTTTGTTGCTGGATCTTAGTGGTCTGGTGGTGCGATAGGGTTGTAGTAGATTCTGGAGGGATGGGACATTTAGTGGATGGTTTACTAGTTTGTGGGTGAGTGAGAGTTGATACCACTGAAGGAGGTGAGGGAGTTCAAGCCAGCCCAGTTCAGCAAGTGAGAGACAGTAGTGACTACGGTAGGATGCCCCTGTGGCGAATTTGGCGATTTTGTTGTAGCAGGTCTCTAGCTTGTTTAGATCACATTGCCTTAGGTTGGTATATATATTGGAGAGGCATAATGCAGGGTGGAGATAAGGTGGGAATTTGCTATTGAAATCTTTGCTGCTTTGGTGAGAAGTTGCTTATTTCTGTATAACGCTCCTAGTTTTCTGTGGACTTTTTTTATGGTAATGGATATGTGAATGTCAAATTTTAGTTTATTGTCTATTTCCACTCCTAGTAATTTGGTGTGTTCAGTTGGTTATATAGTGGTGTTGTCTTTTGCTGTGATGTTAAAGTGAGAGTTGTTTTGAGTAAGTTTGGTGGGTTGGAAGATGAGTAGTTTAGTTTTGTTTGGGTTGAGTATTAATTGGGCATTGGATAACCAAGTTTCAACACAGGAAAAGGCTTCCTGTGTGACATTTTGCAGTTTGGGTAGGGACCAGGCTGAGCAGATGATGGTCGAGTCATCTGCGTATTGTATGAGTGTGCCATTTTTGATGGCAGAGGTTAGATTACTGGTGAAAACAGAGAAGAGTAGGGGTCCAAGGATGGATCCTTGGGGAACCCCTATGGAGACAGGTAGTTTGGGTGATATGTCACTCTGCCATACAACACATTGCTGGCAGTCAGACAGGTAACTCTGAAACCAGTTGGTGACTGACAGAGAAGGCTAGGTTATTGAGGACAAAGATGAGTTGTTTGTGTGGGACCATGTCAAATGCTTTAGATAGGTCTAGGAAAGTAGCAGAGGAGACATAGCCATTGTTTCTATGCTGAAGGATAGTGTTAGTAAAGGAGAGTAAAGCAGTGGTGGTGCTATGGTTTGGTCAGAAACCATGCTGAGTATTGGAAAGGAGGTTGTTAGTAAGGAGGTAGTCTGAGACCTGAGAGTGTATGCATCTCTATGGTATTTTGTGGAGAGAGAATAGCTATGTGGCAGTAATTGGTTAGTTCTGTGGAGGGGCCGCCTTTGTGGAGGGGAATTATATGTGATACTTTCCACAGTGTTGGAACGTAACTTTCTGACAGAGATCAGTTAATCAAGATGGATACTGGGTAGGCCAGAGCATCAGCTGCGATTTGTAGGTATTCACTTGGGAGGCTGTCTGCTGCTAATTTGGTGGGCTTAAGTTTAGTTAAGAGTTTTTTTATGTTGGAGGTAGGTACAGGAGAAAAAGAGAAGGCAGTGGGGTGATTACTAGTTGAAGGTGTGGGTTGGAGGGGAGGGGGGGTTGTTTTTAGCTAGTGATAGTGTGGTTTGTGTGAAGTGTGTGTTGAATGAGGTAGCAATATTTTCGGAGAAGTGAGGGATGTTAGGATGAGGGGTACTGACTTTACCTGGGTGGAGGATGGAGTTTATGGAGGACCAGAATTGTTTGGGGCTGTCTTGGAAGGAGTCTAGGGGCAGACTGGTAGTATTGGAATTTGTCCTGTTTTATTAGATTTTTGACTCTGTTGCGTAGTTCTAGGAATGTCTGTCTAGTTGAGGGGGTTTTGGTTTTGCGCCACTGCTCCCAGGCTTTATCCCTGTTTTTCATTTCTGACTTGGTGGTTTTCTGTAGCCATGGTGAGGGTTGTGCTTTGGTTCTGGAAAGTCTTATGAGGGCATGGTAATTAACGATGCTCAGGAAGGTAGTATTAAAAAATTCAACTGCGTCATCAAGACTGAGGTACTTTAGAGGATGCCTGTTACATTCTTTGAGGGATGAGATGAATGAGAGTGGGTTAAAGTTTAGTTTTTTACGTATTTGACGGTAGATGACAGGTTTAGCTTGGTATAAGTATTGTTTGAGTAGGAATGTTGGGGAGTGATCATTGAGGCTATCTGATAAGCAGCCTGTTATATATGACTGGGGGCTCTTACTGACTAGTATCCAATCCAAGGTAGTGCGCTTGCTGGAGTTTTTATTTATTCTGGTTGGCGACTGGACTAGTTGGGTGAAGCCATGAAGGTTTACATGATGGGTTGGATGGTTGCCAGAATAGGATTGCCAGTCAATATTGAAATCACCTAAAATTATAGTTTCTTGGGGGAGATGGTATTCTCTCGCCTCTTCTAATGTCTTCATAGCTCTCTATATAATGATATACTGCTGTCCCTGTAGCATAAGCCATCTCTATCATTATGCCGACATCTTTTCCATAAAGCTTTGCTATGCATAATTCCATTTTCCATACATATTTTGATATTGTACCTGTTACTTGAACTAAATGTAGTATATTCTTAATTCTGTAAATAGGTGCATATATTTCATTTTTGGCATATCATTGTAAATGTAAATATGTTTTTAGCATATCATTGTAAATGTAAATATGTTTTGTTAATTTATGTGACCCTATTCATCCAGACCATGCCTGCAAATGGTCTACTGAGATCAGTGCACTACCCCGTTAAAAATCTAAATAAATAAATAAAATGAATAACATGCAATATTTTAATGTGTAGTAACTGTTTCGTACAAAGGTGAAGCACATTATTTACATTGTCATATTCTTTTATCACAGTCAGATGTCTGACCTGTACACTGAAGTGGCTTTAATTGCCTGCATATTAGAAACTGACCCTTGTTGTTACTTGCTCAGTTTAACAATCATCTCTCAAAAAAAAAAAAAAGTGATAAATGCATCAAAGACTTAAAATCTGTCAGCAGCCATCTGCTTATTAACCCATAGCAAGCATCAGAGTTATAAGTTAGAACATACCATTTTAACATGACCAAGTAATAATACACCTCTCCAAACCACTCTGCATAGTGTCAATGCAAAAGTGCATTGTCTATATGTATTTGAATAAGCAAAACAATTTCTTGTCCTAAAATCTCAGGACATTTGCTATTTTTACAAAATGTTGTCTGCGTATATGTATTTGTATAAGCAAAACTATTTCTTACCTGTTAATCTCCACCTCTCCTTTGTTTCTAGGAAAATGAAAGTAAAAAGCTCATCTCAGTGTCATCTGTGTGAGAGGCAGTGCAAACCAGAGGCTACGCTTTTGCCTGTAACATTTTTTGAAAATATTTTTTTCTCCCTGGTAAAGAAGCCTACCTTCAGGCTTTATTAGACTGATTAGCTGCTCCACTGCACTGCTCAGAGAAAAGAAACATAACTTCGATACAACTACAAACTCCTCCCACAGGTTAAACTGCCAGTTTCAAGAACTTCACGTCAAATAAACACGACCAGCTGCTGTAGTTTAAGGAGAGCACGGGAAATGGAAACTAACATGTTTCGCCATCTAGTGGGCAAAACGGCAATTACAGAGTGGCTCAAGAAAGTGAAACATTTTCTATACAAACAGGGAGTTAAAATACAGCGGCCAACATGCAGTGCTGTACAACCCCCTTCATGCGTTTTCAACTGCACATATTTTCGCAGAATGTTCAGCTTTTTGCCTCAAAAATTTCGTCTGTTCCTCATAAAATATGTGATTTTCTGGCAAATTGGCTAGACCCCCCCCCAACCAACTTAAAATCACCGAAATGCTCGTCATTCACTCTATCATTAATAAGCCTTCTTCCTGCCCTAGCTTGTCCTCACTAGTCTCATTTTATACCCCTCCCCTATCTTTAAGGCGCTCAGTTCAATATTTGTTACAGATTCATAAACTTAAAAAAAAATCTGTCGGCAGAACTTATATAGTTGCTCACTTCCTATGACACTTAGGGTTACCACCTGCCCCACTTTGTGAGGGACAGTCCCTCTTTGGGCAGTTGTGTCCTGCAAAAAAATTGTAAAACTGATAAATGTCCTGAGATTTTAGGGCAAAATTATTTCCTATATTTTATGTAATTGTTACATAGAACAGTTATTCTGTATCTGAACCACCTAAATGTTATAAGAAACAGAATAAGCAACTAAAATGCTACAATAATAAGCATTTATTTAGGTAAAGAAGTGAAGTTATGTCAATTTGTACTGGCGGTGGGTAGGTTTCAGCTTGCAAAATCTGACGTTTATACCAAAAATGTCCCACTTTGGGCATTTGAAAAGGTGGCAACCCTAATGACACTGCGAAGCAAACCTCAAGTTTATGAATTCAAGAGATCTCTTAAAGAATACCTGAATCACTTTTGGAAAGGCCACTGTAACCACCCTACCTGAATCTAGTTCCTACTCTAGCTATCCTTCTCTCTTTATTCTTCTATCCTTCCTTAACATATTTCTCCTTCTGTTTATTTCCACTAGTTTCCAGCCAATATATTATATTCTACTATCTTCTACTCTACTTATTTGTGTTAACTTCATGTACTTTTGCTATATAATCTCTAGTCTCTATTCTTCTTTTTTATCACCATGCTATATATTACTAATATTTTGTATTATACTTCTATTGTAACATGTAGTTTTATATTTGTATTGTGGAGCTTTTCTCCCCAGGCCTCTGCTGAAAAGGGCTTTGTCCCAGTCGGACTTTCACAGTCAACAAATGTCAAAGAAATAAATAAATACATTACTGGGTTGAACTGAGAAATGAAATCACTAAATAATAACACACATTTGAGTTTCAGACTTCACATCCTTTAGCTACTTTATAAGACCAATATTTAAAATCTGTCCCTATTTTTGGGCCTTTGTCCTCCAGTTAGTACGGCTTTGTCCAGATTTCTTGGGCTAAGAGGTTAAGAGGTATGCCCAATACTGTCTCTGAAAACAAGTGCATGATCCTTGTATACAGTAAAAATGGTAAATGTTTAACTCAGATATTCTATATTTTTGACAAGGATCCTCCAACCTCACACTACCCGGCATAACTCTAAAGGAATCAGGGACAAATCCAAAGCTAATCAGGGACACTTTTAGAATATTAGTACTACTAACTTGAGACACTGATAATGTGAATTTATATATACTGTCTGAAGTACAAGAAGTACATAACTCTAATTATTGTCATTATTTATGAAGTGTAATTCACCAC